>NW_027590234.1:0-146088 GCF_964213995.1 Mustelus asterias
CAGATACACAGGTCACTGAAAGTGGCAATGCAGGTGGAGAAGGTAGTCAAGAAGGCATACGGCATGCTTGCCTTCATCGGCCGGGGTATTGAGTTTAAAAATTGGCAAGTCATGCTGCAGCTTTATGGAACCTTAGTGAGGCCGCACTTGGAATATTGGGTTCAATTCTGGTCCCCACACTACCAGAAGGATGTGGAGGCTTTGGAGAGGCTACAGAAAAGATTTACCAGGATGTTGCCTGGTATGGAGGGCATTAGCTATGAGGAGAGGTTGGTGAAACTTGGTTTGTTCTCACTGGAGCGATGGAGGTTGAGGGGAGACCTGATAGAAGTCAACAAGATTATGAGGGGCATGGACAGAGTGGATAGTCAGAAGCTTTTTCCCAGGGTGGAAGAGTCAATTACTCTGGGGCACAGGTTTAAGGTGCGAGGGGCAAGGTTTAAAGGAGATGTACGAGGCAGATTCTTTACACAGAGAGTAGTGGGTGCCTGGAACTCGTTGCCAGGGGAGGGAGTGGAAGTGGATACGGTCGTGACTTTTAAGGGGCGTCTTGACAAGTACATGAATAGGATGGGAAGAGAGGGATATGGTCCCCGGAAGGGTAGGGGGTTTTAGTTCAGTCGGGCAGCATGGTCGGTGCAGGCTTGGAGGGCCAAAGGGCCTGTTCCTGTGCTGTAATTTTCTTTGGTCTTTGTCTTTTAAGGAGAGGGTGTTAGCGAGGGAGGGGCGAGGGGGAGAGGGTGTTAGTGAGGGAGGGGCGAGGGGGAGAGGGTGTTAGTGAGGGAGGGACGAGGGGGAGAGGGTGATAGTGAGGGAGGGACAATGGGGAGAGGGTGTTAGTGAGGGAGGGGTGAGGGGGAGAGGGTGTTAGCGAGGGGGGGAGGGTGTTTTTGAGGGAGGGGCGAGGGGGAGAGGGTGTTAGCGAGGGGGGGTGGGGGAGAGGGTGTTTCTGAGGGAGGGGCGAGGGGGACAGGGTGTTAGCGAGGGGGGAGGGGGAGAGGGTGATAGTGAGGGAGGGACAAGGGGGAGAGGGTGTTAGTGGGGGAGGGGTGAGGGGGAGAGGGTGTTAGCGAGGGGGGGAGGGTGTTTTTGAGGGAGGGGCGAGGGGGAGAGAGTGTTAGCGAGGGGGGAGGGGGAGAGGGTGTTTCTGAGGGAGGAGCGAGGGGGACAGGGTGTTAGCGAGGGGGGAGGGGGAGAGGGTGTTAGTGAGGGAGGGGGAGAGTGTGTTAGCGAGGGAGGGGCGAGGGGAGAGGGTGATAGTGAGGGAGGGGCGAGGGGGAGAGGATGTTAGTGAGGGAGGGACGAGGGGGAGAGGGTGTTAGTGAGGGAGGGACGAGGGGGAGAGGGTGTTAGTGAGGTAGGGGGAGGGGGAGAGGGTGTAAGTGAGGGAGGGACGAGGGGGAAAGGGTGTTAGTGAGGGAGGGGCGAGGGGGAGAGGGTGTTAGTGAGAGAGGGACGAGGGGGAGAGGGTGTTAGTGAGGGAGGGCGGCGGGGGAGAGGGTGTTGGTGAGGGAGGGACGAGGGGGAGAGGGTGATAGTGAGGGAGGGGCAAGGGGGAGAGGGTGTTGGTGAGGGAGGGACGAGGGGGAGAGGGTGTTAGTGAGGGAGGGGCGAGGGGGAGAGGGTGTTAGTGAGGGAGGGGCGAGGGGGAGAGGGTGTTAGTGAGGGAGGGGCGAGGGGGAGAGGGTGTTAGTGAGGGAGGGACGAGGGGGAGAGGGTGATAGTGAGGGAGGGACAAGGGGGAGCGGGTGTTAGTGAGGGAGGGGTGAGGGGGAGAGGGTGTTAGCGAGGGGGGGAGGGTGTTTTTGAGGGAGGGGCGAGGGGGAGAGAGTGTTAGCGAGGGGGGAGGGGGAGAGGGTGTTTCTGAGGGAGGGGCGAGGGGGACAGGGTGTTAGCGAGGGGGGAGGGGGAGAGGGTGTTAGTGAGGGAGGGGGGAGGGGGAGAGTGTGTTAGCGAGGGAGGGGCGAGGGGAGAGGGTGATAGTGAGGGAGGGGCGAGGGGGAGAGGATGTTAGTGAGGGAGGGACGAGGGGGAGAGGGTGTTAGTGAGGGAGGGACGAGGGGGAGAGGGTGATAGTGAGGGAGGGACAAGGGGGAGAGGGTGTTAGTGAGGGAGGGGTGAGGGGGAGAGGGTGTTAGTGAGGGAGGGGTGAGGGGTAGAGGGTGTTAGCGAGTGGGGGAGGGGGAGAGGGTGTTTTTGAGGGAGGGGCGAGGGGGAGAGGGTGTTAGCGAGGGGGGGAGGGGGAGAGGGTGTTTTTGAGGGAGGGGCGAGGGGAGTGGGTGTTAGTGAGGGAGGGGCGAGGGGGAGAGGGTGTTAGCGAGGGAGGGGCGAGGGGGAGAGGGTGTTAGCGAGGGAGGGGCGAGGGGGAGAGGGTGTTAGTGAGGGAGGGACAAGGGGGAGAGGGTGTTAGTGAGGGAGGGGTGAGGGGGAGAGGGTGTTAGCGAGGGGGGGTGGGTGTTTTTGAGGGAGGGGCGAGGGGGAGAGGGTGTTAGCGAGGGGGGGTGGGGGAGAGGGTGTTTCTGAGGGAGGGGCGAGGGGGACAGGGTGTTAGCGAGTGGGGGAGGGGGAGAGGGTGTTAGTGAGGGAGGGGGGAGGGGGAGAGGGTGTTCGTGAGGGAGGGGTGAGGGGAGTGGGTGTTAGTGAGGGAGCGGCGAGGGGGAGGGGGTGTTAGCGAGGGAGGGGCGAGGGGAGAGGTTGATTGTGAGGGAGGGGCGAGGGGGAGAGGGTGTTAGTGAGGGAGGGGCGAGGGGAGAGGGTGATAGTGAGGGAGGGGCGAGGGGGAGAGGGCGATAGTGAGGGAGGGGCGTGGGGGAGAGGGTGTTAGTGAGGGAGTGGGAGGGGAGAGGGTGATAGCGAGGGAGGGGCGAGGGGGAGAGGGTGATAGTGAGGGAGGGGCGAAGGGGAGAGGGTGATAGTGAGGGAGGGGGGAGAGGGTGTTAGCGAGGGAGGGGGAGGGGGAGAGTGTTAGTGAGGGAGGGGCGAGGGAGAGGGTGTTAGTGAGGGAGGGGTGAGGGGGAGAGGGTGTAAGTGAGGGTTGACGAGGGGTAGAGGGTGCTAGCAAGGGAGGGATGAGGGGAGAGGGAGTTAGCAAGGGTGGGGCGAGGGGGAGAGGGTGTTAGCGAGGGAGGGGCGAGGGTGAGAGGGTGATAGTGAGGGAGGGGCGAGGGGGAGAGGGTGTTAGCGAGGGAGGGACGAGGGGGAGAGGGTGTTAGTGAGGGAGGGACGAGGGGGAGAGGGTGATAGTGAGGGAGGGGCGAGGGGGAGAGGGTGTTCGTGAGCGAGGGGTGAGGGGAGTGGGTGTTAGTGAGGGAGCGGCGAGGGGGAGGGGGTGTTAGCGAGGGAGGGGCGAGGGGGAGAGGGTGTTAGCGAGGGAGGGGCGAGGGGGAGAGGGTGTTAGCGAGGGAGGGGCGAGGGGGAGAGGGTGTTAGTGAGGGAGGGGTGAGGGAAGAGGGTGTTAGTGAGGGAGCGGCGAGGGGGAGAGGGTGTTAGTGAGGGAGGGCCGAGGGGGAGAGGGTGTTGGTGAGGGAGGGACGAGGGGGAGAGGGTGATAGTGAGGGAGGGGCAAGGGGGAGAGGGTGTTGGTGAGGGAGGGACGAGGGGGAGAGGGTGATAGTGAGGGAGGGACAAGGGGGAGAGGGTGTTAGTGAGGGAGGGGTGAGGGGGAGAGGGTGTTAGTGAGGGAGGGGTGAGGGGTAGAGGGTGTTAGCGAGTGGGGGAGGGGGAGAGGGTGTTTTTGAGGGAGGGGCGAGGGGGAGAGGGTGTTAGCGAGGGGGGGAGGGGGAGAGGGTGTTTTTGAGGGAGGGGCGAGGGGGAGAGGGTGTTAGCGAGGGGGGGAGGGGAGAGGGTGTTAGTGAGGGAGGGGGAGGGGGAGAGGGTGTTAGTGAGGGGGGAGGGGGAGAGTGTGTTAGCGAGGGAGGGGCGAGGGTTGAGGGTGATAATGAGGGAGGGGCGAGGGGGAGAGGGTGTTAGTGAGGGAGGGGCGAGGGGAGAGGGTGATAGTGAGGGAGAGGCGAGCGGGAGAGGGTGATAGTGAGGGAGGGGCGAGGGGGAGAGGGTGTTAGTGAGGGAGGGGGGAGGGGAGAGGGTGATAGTGAGGGAGGGGCGAGGGGGAGAGAGTGATAGTGAGGGAGGGGCGAGGGGGAGAGGGTGTTAGTGAGGGAGGGGCGACGGGGCGAGGGTGTTCGCGAGGGAGGGGCGAGGCGGCCGGTGAGCGTTACATCAGTGGTAGGGTAATTATTGGAGAAGATTCTTCGGGACATGATTTATTCCCACTTGGAAATAAGTGAATGTATTAGCGAGAGGCAACATGGTTTTGTGAAGGGGAGGTCGTGTCTCACTAACTTGATCAAGTTTTTCGAGGAAGCGATGGAGATTATTGATGAGGGTCGGGCAGTGGATGTTGTCTACATGGACTTCAGTAAGGCCTTTGACAAGGTCCCTCATGGCAGACTGGTGCAGAAGGTGAAGTCGCATGGGATCAGAGATGAGCTGGCAAGGTGGATACAAAACTGGCTCGGTCAAAGAACCTGTAAAGACTTGCATTCCACCCATTATCTTGTAAATTGAGTTTGTGTCTTTATATGCCCTGTTTGTGAACACGGGTCCTCACTCACCTGAAGAAGGGGCTTGGGGCTCCGAAAGCTTGTGCTGCCAAATAAACCTGTTGGACTTTAACCTGGTGTTGTGAGACTTCTGACTCGGTCAAAGAAGACAGAGGGTAGCAGTGGAAGGGTGTGTTTCTGAATGGAGGGCTGTGACAAGTGGCGTTCCTCAGGGATCAGTGCTGGGACCTTCGCTGTTTGTAATATATATAAATGATTTGGAGGAAAATGTAACTGGATTGATTAGTAAGTTTGCGGACGGCACAAAGGTTGGTGGATTTGGGGATAGCGATGAGGATCATCAGAGGATACAGCAGGATATAGATCAGATGAAGACTTGGGCGGAGAGATGGCAGATGGAGGTTAATCCGGACAAATGTGAGGTAATGCATTTTGGAAGGTCTAATACAGATAGGAAATATACAGTAAATGGCAGAACCCTAAAGAGTATTGATAGGCAAAGGGATCTGGGTGTACAGATACACAGGTCACTGAAAGTGGCAATGCAGGTGGAGAAAGTAGTCAAGAAGGCATACGGCATGCTTGCCTTCATCGGCCGGGGTATTGAGTTTAAAAATTGGCAAGTCATGCTGCAGCTTTATGGAACCTTAGTGAGGCCGCACTTGGAATATTGGGTTCAATTCTGGTCCCCACACTACCAGAAGGATGTGGAGGCTTTGGAGAGGCTACAGAAAAGATTTACCAGGATGTTGCCTGGTATGGAGGGCATTAGCTATGAGGAGAGGTTGGTGAAACTTGGTTTGTTCTCACTGGAGCGATGGAGGTTGAGGGGAGACCTGATAGAAGTCAACAAGATTATGAGGGGCATGGACAGAGTGGATAGTCAGAAGCTTTTTCCCAGGGTGGAAGAGTCAATTACTCTGGGGCACAGGTTTAAGGTGCGAGGGGCAAGGTTTAAAGGAGATGTACGAGGCAGATTCTTTACACAGAGAGTAGTGGGTGCCTGGAACTCGTTGCCAGGGGAGGTAGTGGAAGTGGATACGGTCGTGACTTTTAAGGGGCGTCTTGACAAGTACATGAATAGGATGGGAAGAGAGGGATATGGTCCCCGGAAGGGTAGGGGGTTTTAGTTCAGTCGGGCAGCATGGTCGGTGCAGGCTTGGAGGGCCGAAGGGCCTGTTCCTGTGCTGTAATTTTCTTTGGTCTTTGTCTTTTAAGGAGAGGGTGTTAGCGAGGGAGGGGCGAGGGGGAGAGGGTGTTAGTGAGGGAGGGGCGAGGGGGAGAGGGTGTTAGTGAGGGAGGGACGAGGGGGAGAGGGTGATAGTGAGGGAGGGACAATGGGGAGAGGGTGTTAGTGAGGGAGGGGTGAGGGGGAGAGGGTGTTAGCGAGGGGGGGAGGGTGTTTTTGAGGGAGGGGCGAGGGGGAGAGGGTGTTAGCGAGGGGGGGTGGGGGAGAGGGTGTTTCTGAGGGAGGGGCGAGGGGGACAGGGTGTTAGCGAGGGGGGAGGGGGAGAGGGTGTTAGTGAGGGAGGGGCGAGGGGGAGAGGGTGTTAGTGAGGGAGGGGCGAGGGGGAGAGGGTGTTAGTGAGGGAGGGACGAGGGGGAGAGGGTGATAGTGAGGGAGGGACAAGGGGGAGAGGGTGTTAGTGAGGGAGGGGTGAGGGGGAGAGGGTGTTAGCGAGGGGGGGAGGGTGTTTTTGAGGGAGGGGCGAGGGGGAGAGAGTGTTAGCGAGGGGGGAGGGGGAGAGGGTGTTTCTGAGGGAGGGGCGAGGGGGACAGGGTGTTAGCGAGGGGGGAGGGGGAGAGGGTGTTAGTGAGGGAGGGGGAGAGTGTGTTAGCGAGGGAGGGGCGAGGGGAGAGGGTGATAGTGAGGGAGGGGCGAGGGGGAGAGGATGTTAGTGAGGGAGGGACGAGGGGGAGAGGGTGTTAGTGAGGGAGGGACGAGGGGGAGAGGGTGTTCGTGAGGGAGGGACGAGGGGGAGAGGGTGTTAGTGAGGTAGGGGGAGGGGGAGAGGGTGTAAGTGAGGGAGGGACGAGGGGGAAAGGGTGTTAGTGAGGGAGGGGCGAGGGGGAGAGGGTGTTAGTGAGAGAGGGACGAGGGGGAGAGGGTGTTAGTGAGGGAGGGGGGAGGGTGAGTGGGTGTTAGCGAGGGGGGGACGAGGGGGAGAGGGTGTTAGTGAGGGAGGGGGGAGGGGGAGAGGGTGTTAGCGAGGGGGGGACGAGGGGGAGAGAGTGTTAGTGAGGGAGGGGGGGGAGAGGGTGTTAGTGAGGGAGGGGGAGGGGGAGAGGGTGTTAGTGAGGGAGGGGGAGAGGGGGAGGGGGAGAGGGTGTTAGTGAGGGAGGGGGGAGGGGGAGAGGGTGTTAGTGAGGGAGGGGGGAGGGTGAGAGGGTGTTAGTGAGGGAGGGGTGAGAGGGAGAGGGTGTTAGCGAGGGAGGGGTGAGGGGGGAGGGTGATAGTGAGGGAGGGGTGAGGGGGAGAGGGTGTTAGTGAGGGAGGGGCGAGGGGAAGAGGGTGTTAGTGAGGGAGGGACGAGGGGGAGAGGGTGTTAGTGAGGGAGGGGCGAGGGGGAGAGGGTGTTAGCGAGGGGGGGACGAGGGGGAGAGGGTGTTAGTGAGGGAGGGGCGAGGGGGAGAGGGTGTTAGCGAGGGAGGGGCGAGGGGGGAGGGTGTTAGCGAGGGAGGGGCGAGGGGGAGAGGGTGTTAGTGAGGGAGGGGCGAGGGGAGAGGGTGATAGTGAGGGAGGGGCGAGGGGAGAGGGTGTTAGTGAGGGAGGGGCGAGGGGGAGAGGGTGATAGTGAGGGAGGGGGAGGGGGCGAGGGTGATAGTGAGGGAGGGGGAGGGGGAGAGGGTGTTAGTGAGGGAGGGAGGGAGGGGGAGAGGGTGATACCAAGGGAGGGGCGAGGGGGAGAGGGTGTTAGTGAGGGAGGGGGGGAGGGGGAGAGGGTGATACCAAGGGAGGGACGAGGGGGAGAGGGTGTTAGTGAGGGAGGGGCGAGGGGGAGAGAGTGTTAGTGAGGGAGGGGGGAGGGGGAGAGGGTGTTAGTGAGGGAGGGGCGAGAGGGAGAGGGTGTTAGTGAGGGAGGGGCGAGGGGGAGAGGGTGATAGCGAGGGAGGGACGAGGGGGAGAGGGTGTTAGTGAGGGAGGGGCGAGGGGGAGAGGGTGATAGCGAGGGAGGGACGAGGGGGAGAGGGTGTTAGTGAGGGAGGGGCGAGGGGGAGAGGGTGATAGCGAGGGAGGGACGAGGGGGAGAGGGTGTTAGTGAGGGAGGGGCGAGGGGGAGAGGGTGTTAGCGAGCGAGGGACGAGGGGGAGAGGGTGTTAGAGAGGGAGGGGCGAGGGGGAGAGGGTGTTAGTGAAGGAGGGGGAGAGGGGGATAGTGAGGGAGGGACGCGGGGGAGAGGGTGTTAGTGAGGGAGGGACGAGGGGGAGAGGGTGTTAGTGAGGGAGGGGGAGAGTGTGTTAGTGAGGGAGGGGCGAGGGGGAGAGGGTGTTAGTGAGGGAGGGGGAGAGGGTGTTAGTGAGGGAGGGGGAGGGGGAGAGGGTGTTAGTGAGGGAGGGGGAGGGGGAGAGGGTGTTAGTGAGGGAGGGGGAGGGGGAGAGGGTGTTAGTGAGGGAGGGGGAGGGGGAGAGGGTGTTAGTGAGGGAGGGGCGTGGAGGAGAGGGTGTTAGTGAGGGAGGGGGGTGAGGGGGGAGGGTGTTAGTGAAGGAGGGGGTGGGGGAGAGGGCGTTAGTGAGGGAGGGGGTGGGGGAGAGGGTGTTAGTGAAGGAGGGGGTGGGGGAGAGGGTGTTAGCGAGGGAGGGGGGAGGGGGCGAAGGTGATAGTGAGGGAGGGGGGAGGGGGAGAGGGTGTTAGTGAGGGAGGGGGGAGGGGGCAAGGGTGATAGTGAGGGAGGGGGGTGAGGGGGGAGGGTGTTAGTGAGGGAGGGGCGAGGGGGTGAGGGTGTTAGCGAGGGAGGGGGTGGGGGAGAGGGTGTTAGCGAGGGAGGGGCGAGGGGGAGAGGGTGTTAGTGAGGGAGGGGCGTGGGGGAGAGTGTGATAGTGTGGGAGGGGGGAGGGGGCGAGGGTGATAGTGAGGGAGGGGTGAGGGGGAGAGGGTGTTAGCGAGGGAGGGGGGAGGGGGCGAGGGTGATAGTGAGGGAGGGGCGAGGGGGAGAGGGTGTTAGTGAGGGAGGGGGGAGGGGGTGAGGGTGATAGTGAGGGAGGGGGATGAGGGGGGAGGGTGTTAGTGAGGGAGGGGCGAGGGGGAGAGGGTGTTAGTGAGGGAGGGGCGAGGGGGGAGGGTGTTAGTGAGGGAGGGGCGAGGGGGTGAGGGTGTTAGCGAGGGAGGGGGTGGGGGAGAGGGTGTTAGCGAGGGAGGGGCGTGGGGGAGAGGGTGTTAGCGAGGGAGGGGGGAGGGGGCGAGGGTGATAGTGAGGGAGGGGCGAGGGGGAGAGGGTGTTAGTGAGGGAGGGGGAGGGGGTGAGGGTGATAGTGAGGGAGGGGGGTGAGGGGGGAGGGTGTTAGTGAGGGAGGGGCGAGGGGGAGAGGGTGTTAGTGAGGGAGGGGCGTGGGGGAGAGTGTGATAGTGAGGGAGGGGGGAGGGTGTTAGTGAGGGAGGGGGGTGAGGGGGGAGGGTGTTAGTGAGGGAGGGGCGAGGGGGGGTGTGTGTTAGTGAGGGAGGGGGAGGGGGCGAGGGTGATAGTGAGGGAGGGGGGTGAGGGGGGAGTGTGTTAGTGAGGGAGGGGGGAGGGGGGTGTGAGGGGGGAGGGACGAGAGACTGGATGTTAAACCCGGACCCGGCATCACGACAAATAACTAAACATCCCATCAGCGATGCGGAGAGAGAGTCTCCAACCGGCCCCCCGGGGTCTGCTGGGAGGGGAATGGATTGAAGACCCATCCCCAATCCTGGCTTCTTGCTGTGCTCTCCCCTCAGAACCCACACCAGGGTGGAATCAGCCTGTTACCCCCCACCATCCACTCACACCATCGGGACTCACCTCCACGGGCATCCCGACATCCCAGCTGGGAGAAGGTGAGATGGAGCAGGGAGATCGAGCTGAAGTGCGCCTGGACAGCCATCCTCGCTCGCTCGCTCACCTGGTGGTAGAGTCGGGAATTGTCCCGGCGGAGGAGACCGTCACGGGCAAGCTGCGGGAAAGGGAGAGAGAGAGCGTCAGAGAGAGCGTCAGAGAGAGACAGAGAGAGACAGAGAGAGCGTCAGAGAGAGACAGAGAGAGACAGAGAGAGGCAGAGAGAGCGTCAGAGAGAGACAGAGAGAGACAGAGAGAGACAGAGAGAGACAGAGAGAGCGTCAGAGAGAGACAGAGAGAGACAGAGAGAGCGTCAGAGAGAGACAGAGAGAGACAGAGAGAGACAGAGAGAGACAGAGAGAGAGAGCTTTCGAGAGAGAGAGAGCGCGTGTTGGAGAGAGAGAGAGAGCATTGACGAGAGAGAGAGAGCATTAGCGAGAGAGAGAGAGCGTTAGCGAGAGAGAGAGAGAGCGTTAGCGAGAGAGAGAGAGAGCGCGTTAGAGAGAGCATTAGAGAGTGAGAGAGAGAAAGCGTTAGAGAGAGAGAGAGCGTTAGAGAGAGAGAGAGCGTTAGAGAGAGAGTGCGTTAGAGAGAGAGTGCATTGGAGCGAGAGTGTGCGTTAGAGAGAGAGAGAGCGTTAGAGAGAGAGTGCGTTAGAGAGAGAGAGAGTGCGTTAGAGAGAGAGAGAGCGTTAGAGAGAGAGAGCGTTAGAGAGAGAGAGAGTGCATTAGAGAGAGAGAGAGCGTTAGAGAGAGAGAGAGCGTTCGAGAGAGAGAGAGTGCGTTAGAGAGAGAGAGAGCGTTAGAGAGAGAGAGCGTTTTAGAGAGAGAGCGTTAGAGAGAGTGCGTTAGATAGAGTGCGTTAGAGAGAGAGAGTGCGTTAGAGAGAGAGAGAGCGTTAGAGAGAGTGCGTTAGAGAGAGAGAGTGCGTGAGAGGGAGCGAGTGCTTTAGAGAGAGAGAGTGCGTTAGAGAGAGAGAGTGCGTTAGAGAGAGAGAGTGCGTTAGAGAGAGAGAGCGTTAGAGAGAGAGTGCATTAGAGAGAGAGAGTGCGTTAGAGAGAGAGAGTGCGTTAGAGAGAGAGAGTGCGTTAGGGAGAGAGTGCGTTAGAGAGAGTGCATTGGAGAGAGAGAGTGCGTTAGAGAGAGAGTGCGTTAGAGAGAGAGAGTGCGTTAGAGAGAGAGAGTGCGTTAGAGAGAGAGAGTGCGTTAGAGAGAGAGAGTGCGTTAGAGAGAGAGAGCGTTAGAGAGAGAGTGCATTAGAGAGAGAGAGTGCGTTAGAGAGAGAGAGTGCGTTAGAGAGAGAGAGTGCGTTAGGGAGAGAGTGCATTAGAGAGAGTGCATTGGAGAGAGAGAGTGCGTTAGAGAGAGAGTGTGTTAGAGAGAGAGAGCGTGAGAGAGAGAGAGCGTGAGAGAGAGAGAGTGCGTTAGGGAGAGAGTGCGTTAGAGAGAGAGAGTGCGTGAGAGAGGGAGTGCGTTAGAGAAGGAGAGTGCGTTAGAGAGAGAGTGCGTTAGAGAGAGTGCGTTGGAGAGAGTGCGTTAGAGAGAGAGTGCGTTAGAGAGAGAGAGTGCGTTAGAGAGAGAGTGCGTTAGAGAGAGAGAGTGCGTTAGAGAGAGAGTGTGCGTTAGAGAGAGAGCGTGCGTTAGAGAGAGAGAGCGTTAGAGAGAGAGAGTGCGTTAGAGAGAGAGTGCGTTAGAGAGAGAGTGCATTGGAGAGAGAGAGTGCGTAAGAGAGAGAGAGTGCGTTAGAGAGAGAATGTGCGTTAGAGAGAGAGAGAGCGTTAGAGAGAGAGAGTGCGTTAGAGAGAGAGTGCGTTAGAGTGTGTGCGTTAGAGGGAGAGTGTGCGTTAGAGAGAGAGTGTGCGTTAGAGAGAGAGTGCGTTAGAGAGAGAGAGTGCGTTACAGAGAGAGAGAGAGCGTTAGAGAGAGAGAGTGAGTTAGAGAGAGAGTGCGTTGGAGAGAGAGAGTGCGTTAGAGAGAGTGCGTTAGAGAGAGAGAGTGCGTTAGAGAGAGTGCGTTAGAGAGAGAGTGTGCGTTAGAGAGAGAGTGCGTTAGAGAGAGAGAGTGCGTTAGAGAGAGAGAGTGCGTTAGAGAGAGAGAGTGCGTTAGAGAGAGAGAGTGCGTTATAGAGAGAGTGCGTTAGAGAGAGAGAGTGCGTTAGAGAGAGAGAGTGCGTTAGAGAGAGAGTGCGTTAGAGAGAGAGTGCGTTAGAGAGAGAGAGCGTTAGAGAGAGAGAGTGCGTTAGAGAGAGTGTGCATTAGAGAGAGAGAGTGCGTTGGAGAGAGAGAGTGCGTTAGAGAGAGAGAGCGTTAGAGAGAGAGCGTTAGAGAGAGAGAGAGCGTTAGAGAGAGAGAGTGCGTTAGAGAGAGAGGGTGCGTTAGAGAGAGAGAGTGCGTTAGAGAGAGAGAGTGCGTTAGAGAGAGAGAGCGTTAGAGAGAGAGAGTGCGTTAGAGAGAGAGAGTGCATTAGAGAGAGAGAGCGTTAGAGAGAGTGCGTTGGAGAGAGAGAGTGCGTTAGAGAGTGTGCGTTAGAGTTAGAGAGAGAGCGTTAGAGAGAGAGAGCGTTAGAGAGAGTGCGTTAGAGAGAGAGAGTGCGTTAGAGAGAGAGAGCGTTAGAGAGAGAGAGTGCGTTAGAGAGAGAGAGTGCGTTAGAGAGAGAAGCGTTAGAGAGAGTGCGTTGGAGAGAGAGAGTGCGTTAGAGAGTGTGCGTTAGAGAGAGAGAGAGCGTTAGAGAGAGTGCGTTAGAGAGAGAGAGTGCGGTAGAGAGAGAGAGTGCGTTAGAGAGAGAGTGCGTTAGAGAGAGTGCGTTAGAGAGAGAGAGCGTTAGAGAGAGAGTGCGTTAGAGAGAGAGAGCGTTAGAGAGAGAGTGTGCGTTAGAGAGAGAGTGCGTTAGAGAGAGAGAGTGCGTTAGAGAGAGAGAGTGCGTTAGAGAGAGAGAGTGCGTTAGAGAGAGAGAGTGCGTTAGAGAGAGAGAGTGCGTTAGAGAGAGAGAGTGCGTTAGAGAGAGAGAGCGTTAGAGAGAGAGAGCGTTAGAGAGAGAGAGAGCGTGAGAGCGAGAGAGAGTGCGCGTTAGAGAGTGTGCGTTAGAGAGAGAGTGCATTAGAGAGAGAGAGTGCGTTAGAGAGAGAGTGCGTTAGAGAGAGAGAGTGCGTTAGAGAGAGAGAGTGCGTTAGAGAGAGAGTGCGTTAGAGAGAGAGTGCGTTAGAGAGAGAGAGCGTTAGAGAGAGAGAGTGCGTTAGAGAGAGAGTGTGCATTAGAGAGAGAGAGTGCGTTAGAGAGAGAGAGCGTTAGAGAGAGAGCGTTAGAGAGAGAGAGTGCGTTAGAGAGAGAGAGTGCGTTAGAGAGAGAGAGTGCGTTAGAGAGAGAGAGTGCGTTAGAGAGAGAGAGTGTGTTACAGAGAGAGAGTGCGTTAGAGAGAGAGTGCGTTAGAGAGAGAGTGCGTTAGAGAGACCGTTAGAGAGAGTGCGTTAGAGAGAGAGAGTGCGTTAGAGAGAGAGAGTGCGTTAGAGAGAGTGCGTTAGAGAGAGTGCGTTAGAGAGAGTGCGTTAGAGAGAGTGCGTTAGAGAGTGCGTTAGAGAGGGAGAGAGCGTTAGAGAGAGAGTGCGTTAGAGAGAGAGAGTGCGTTAGAGAGAGAGAGTGCGTTAGAGAGAGAGAGTGCGTTAGAGAGTGGGAGTGCGTTAGAGAGAGAGTGTGCGTTAGGGAGAGAGAGTGCGTTAGAGAGAGAGAGTGCGTTAGAGAGAGAGAGAGCGTTAGAGAGAGAGAGTGCGTTAGAGAGAGTGCGTTGGAGAGAGAGAGTGCGTGAGAGAGAGTGCATTAGAGAGAGTGCGTTCGAGAGAGTGCGTTAGAGAGGGAGAGAGCGTTAGAGAGAGTGCGTTAGAGAGAGAGTGCGTTGGAGAGAGAGAGTGCGTTAGAGAGAGAGAGCGTTAGAGAGAGTGCGTTGGAGAGAGAGAGTGCGTTAGAGAGAGTGCGTTAGAGACAGAGAGTGCGTTAGAGAGAGAGGGCGTTAGAGAGAGTGCGTTGGAGAGAGAGAGTGCGTTAGAGAGAGTGCGTTAGAGAGAGAGAGTGCGTTAGAGAGAGAGTGCGTTAGAGAGAGTGCGTTAGAGTGCGTTAGAGAGAGAGAGTGCGTGAGAGAGAGAGTGCGTTATAGAGAGTGCGTTGGAGAGAGAGAGTGCATTAGAGAGAGTGCGTTAGAGAGAGAGAGCGTTAGAGAGAGAGAGCGTTAGAGAGAGAGAGCGTTAGAGAGAGAGTGTGCGTTAGAGAGAGAGAGTGCGTTAGAGAGAGAGAGTGCGTTAGAGAGAGAGAGTGCGTTAGAGAGAGAGTGTGCGTTAGGGAGAGAGAGTGCGTTAGAGAGAGAGAGTGCGTTAGAGAGAGAGAGAGCGTTAGAGAGAGAGAGTGCGTTAGAGAGAGTGCGTTAGAGAGAGAGAGGGTTAGAGAGAGTGCGTTGGAGAGAGTGCGTTAGAGAGAGAGAGAGCATTAGAGAGAGAGAGTGCGTTAGAGAGAGAGTGCGTTAGAGAGAGTGCGTTGGAGAGAGTGCGTTAGAGAGAGAGAGAGCGTTAGAGAGAGAGAGCGTTAGAGAGAGAGTGTGCGTTAGAGAGAGAGAGTGCGTTAGGGAGAGAGTGCATTAGAGAGTGAGTGCGTTAGAGAGAGAGAGAGCGTTAGAGAGAGAGAGCGTTAGAGAGAGAGAGCGTTAGAGAGAGAGTGTGCGTTAGAGAGAGAGAGTGCGTTAGAGAGAGAGTGCGTTAGAGAGAGTGCGTTAGAGAGAGAGAGAGCGTTAGAGAGAGCGTTAGAGAGAGAGTGTGCGTTAGAGAGAGAGTGTGCGTTAGAGAGAGAGTGCGTTAGAGAGAGAGAGTGCGTTAGAGAGAGAGTGTGCGTTAGAGAGAGTGCGTTAGAGAGAGAGAGCGTTAGAGAGAGAGAGTGCGTTAGAGAGAGTGCGTTAGATAGAGAGTGCGTTAGAGAGAGAGTGCGTTAGAGAGAGAGTGCGTTAGAGAGAGTGCGTTGGAGAGAGAGAGTGCGTTAGAGAGAGAGTGCGTTAGAGAGAGAGAGCGTGAGAGAGAGAGAGCGTGAGAGAGAGAGAGTGCGTTAGGGAGAGAGTGCGTTAGAGAGAGAGAGTGCGTTAGAGAGGGAGTGCGTTAGAGAAGGAGAGTGCGTTAGAGAGAGAGTGCGTGAGAGAGAGTGCGTTGGAGAGAGTGCGTTAGAGAGAGAGTGCGTTAGAGAGAGAGAGTGCGTTAGAGAGAGAGTGCGTTAGAGAGAGAGAGTGCGTTAGAGAGAGAGTGTGCGTTAGAGAGAGAGTGTGCGTTAGAGAGAGAGTGCGTTAGAGAGAGAGAGTGCGTTAGAGAGAGTGCGTTGGAGAGAGAGAGTGCGTTAGAGAGAGAGTGCGTTAGAGAGAGAGTGCATTGGAGAGAGAGAGTGCGTAAGAGAGAGAGAGTGCGTTAGAGAGAGAGTGTGCGTTAGAGAGAGAGAGCGTTAGAGAGAGAGAGTGCGTTAGAGAGAGAGTGCGTTAGAGTGTGTGCGTTTGAGAGAGAGTGTGCGTTAGAGAGAGAGTGTGCGTTAGAGAGAGAGAGTGCGTTACAGAGAGAGAGAGAGCGTTAGAGAGAGAGAGTGCGTTCGAGAGAGAGTGCGTTGGAGAGAGAGAGTGCGTTAGAGAGAGAGAGTGCGTTAGAGAGAGTGCGTTAGAGAGAGAGTGTGCGTCAGAGAGAGAGTGCGTTAGAGAGAGAGTGCGTTAGAGAGAGAGAGTGCGTTAGAGAGAGAGAGTGCGTTATAGAGAGAGTGCGTTAGAGAGAGAGAGTGCGTTAGAGAGAGAGTGCGTTAGAGAGAGTGCGTTAGAGAGAGAGAGCGTTAGAAAGAGTACGTTAGAGAGAGAGTGTGCGTTAGAGAGAGAGAGTGCGTTCGAGAGAGAGAGTGCATTAGAGAGAGAGAGTGCGTTAGAGAGAGAGAGTGCGTTAGAGAGAGTGCGTTGGAGAGAGAGAGTCCGTTAGAGAGAGTGCGTTGGAGAGAGAGAGTGCGTTAGAGAGAGTGCGTTATTGAGAGTGCGTTAGAGAGAGTGCATTAGAGAGAGTGCGTTAGAGAGAGAGAGAGCGTTAGAGAGAGTGCGTTAGAGAGAGAGTGCGTTGGAGAGAGAGATTGCGTTAGAGAGAGAGAGCGTTAGAGAGAGTGCGTTGGAGAGAGAGAGTGCGTTAGAGAGAGTGCGTTAGAGAGAGAGAGTGCGTTAGAGAAAGAGGGCGTTAGAGAGAGTGCGTTGGAGAGAGAGAGTGCATTAGAGAGAGTGCGTTAGAGAGAGAGAGAGTGCGTTAGAGAGAGAGTGCGTTAGAGAGAGTGCGTTCGAGAGAGAGTGCGTTAGAGAGAGAGTGCGTTAGAGAGAGTGCGTTGGAGAGAGAGAGTGCGTTAGAGAGAGAGTGCGTTAGAGAGAGAGTGCGTTAGAGAGTGTGCGTTAGAGAGAGAGAGTGCGTTAGAGAGAGAGTGCGTTAGAGAGAGAGTGCGTTGGAGAGAGAGAGTGCGTTAGAGAGAGAGTGCGTTAGAGAGAGTGCGTTAGAGAGAGAGTGCGTTAGAGAGAGAGTGCGTTAGAGAGAGAGAGCGCGTTAGAGAGAGAGAGTGCGTTAGAGAGAGAGAGTGCGTTAGAGAGAGAGTGTGCGTTAGAGAGAGAGAGTGCGTTAGAGAGAGAGAGTGCGTTAGAGAGAGAGAGCGTTAGAGAGAGAGAGTGCGTTAGAGAGAGAGAGAGCGTTAGAGAGAGAGAGTGCGTTAGAGAGAGAGAGCGTTAGAGAGAGAGTGCGTTAGAGAGAGAGAGTGCGTTCGGGAGAGAGTGCGTTAGAGAGAGAGAGTGCGTTAGAGAGGGAGTGCGTTAGAGAAGGAGAGTGCGTTAGAGAGAGAGTGCGTTAGAGAGAGTGCGTTGGAGAGAGTGTGTTAGAGAGAGTGCGTTAGAGAGAGATTGCGTTAGAGAGAGAGAGTGCGTTAGAGAGAGAGAGAGTGCGTTAGAGAGAGAGAGTGCGTTAGAGAGAGAGTGTGCGTTAGAGATAGAGTGTGCGTTAGAGAGAGAGTGCGTTAGAGAGAGAGAGTGCGTTAGAGAGAGTGCATTGGAGAGAGAGAGTGCGTTAGAGAGAGAGTGCGTTAGAGAGAGAGTGCGTTAGAGAGAGAGAGTGCGTTAGAGAGAGAGTGCATTAGAGAGAGAGAGTGCGTAAGAGAGAGAGAGTGCGTTAGAGAGAGAGAGAGCCTTAGAGAGAGAGAGTGCGTTAGAGAGAGAGTGCGTTAGAGAGAGTGTGTGCGTTAGAGAGAGAGTGTGCGTTAGAGAGAGAGTGCGTTAGAGAGAGAGAGTGCGTTAGAGAGAGAGAGAGAGCGTTAGAGAGAGAGAGTGCGTTAGAGAGAGAGTGCGTTAGAGAGAGTGCGTTAGAGAGAGTGCGTTGGAGAGAGAGAGTGCGTTAGGGAGAGTGCGTTAGAGAGAGAGTGCGTTAGAGAGACAGTGCGTTAGGGAGAGTGCATTAGAGAGAGAGTGCGCGTTAGAGAGAGAGTGCGTTAGAGAGAGAGAGTGCGTTAGAGAGAGAGTGCGTTAGAGAGTGCGTTAGAGAGAGAGAGTGCGTTATAGAGAGAGTGCGTTAGAGAGAGAGAGTGCGTTAGAGAGAGAGTGCGTTAGAGAGAGTGCGTTGGAGAGAGAGAGTGCGTTAGAGAGAGAGTGCGTTAGGGAGAGTGCATTAGAGAGAGAGTGCGCGTTAGAGAGAGAGTGCGTTAGAGAGAGAGAGTGCGTTAGAGAGAGAGTGCGTTAGAGAGTGCGTTAGAGAGAGAGAGTGCGTTATAGAGAGAGTGCGTTAGAGAGAGAGAGTGCGTTAGAGAGAGAGTGCGTTAGAGAGAGTGCGTTGGAGAGAGAGAGTGCGTTAGAGAGAGAGTGCGTTAGAGAGAGTGCGTTGGAGAGAGAGAGTGCGATAGAGAGAGAGTGCGTTAGAGAGAGAGTGCGTTCGACAGAGAGTGTGCGTTAGAGAGAGAGAGTGCGTTAGAGAGAGAGAGTGCGTTAGAGAGAGAGAGTGCGTTAGAGACAGAGAGTGCGTTAGAGAGAGAGTGTGCGTTAGAGAGAGAGAGTGCGTTAGAGAGAGAGAGCGTTAGAGAGAGAGAGTGCGTTAGAGAGAGAGAGAGCGTTATAGAGAGAGAGTGCGTTAGAGAGAGAGAGCGTTAGAGAGAGAGTGCGTTAGAGAGAGTGCGTTAGAGAGAGAGAGCGTTAGAGAGAGAGAGTGCGTTAGAGAGTGTGCGTTAGAGAGAGAGAGTGCGTTAGAGAGAGAGTGCGTTAGAGAGAGTGCGTTGGAGAGAGAGAGTGCGTTAGAGAGAGAGTGCGTTAGAGAGAGTGCGTTAGAGAGAGAGTGCGTTAGAGAGAGAGTGCGTTAGAGAGAGAGAGCGCGTTAGAGAGAGAGAGTGCGTTAGAGAGAGAGAGTGCGTTAGAGAGAGAGTGTGCGTTAGAGAGAGAGAGTGCGTTAGAGAGAGAGAGTGCGTTAGAGAGAGAGAGCGTTAGAGAGAGAGAGTGCGTTAGAGAGAGAGAGAGCGTTAGAGAGAGAGAGTGCGTTAGAGAGAGAGAGCGTTAGAGAGAGAGTGCGTTAGAGAGAGAGAGTGCGTTCGGGAGAGAGTGCGTTAGAGAGAGAGAGTGCGTTAGAGAGGGAGTGCGTTAGAGAAGGAGAGTGCGTTAGAGAGAGAGTGCGTTAGAGAGAGTGCGTTGGAGAGAGTGTGTTAGAGAGAGAGTGCGTTAGAGAGAGATTGCGTTAGAGAGAGAGAGTGCGTTAGAGAGAGAGAGAGTGCGTTAGAGAGAGAGAGTGCGTTAGAGAGAGAGTGTGCGTTAGAGATAGAGTGTGCGTTAGAGAGAGAGTGCGTTAGAGAGAGAGAGTGCGTTAGAGAGAGTGCATTGGAGAGAGAGAGTGCGTTAGAGAGAGAGTGCGTTAGAGAGAGAGTGCGTTAGAGAGAGAGAGTGCGTTAGAGAGAGAGTGCATTAGAGAGAGAGAGTGCGTAAGAGAGAGAGAGTGCGTTAGAGAGAGAGAGAGCCTTAGAGAGAGAGAGTGCGTTAGAGAGAGAGTGCGTTAGAGAGAGTGTGTGCGTTAGAGAGAGAGTGTGCGTTAGAGAGAGAGTGCGTTAGAGAGAGAGAGTGCGTTAGAGAGAGAGAGAGAGCGTTAGAGAGAGAGAGTGCGTTAGAGAGAGAGTGCGTTAGAGAGAGTGCGTTAGAGAGAGTGCGTTGGAGAGAGAGAGTGCGTTAGGGAGAGTGCGTTAGAGAGAGAGTGCGTTAGAGAGACAGTGCGTTAGGGAGAGTGCATTAGAGAGAGAGTGCGCGTTAGAGAGAGAGTGCGTTAGAGAGAGAGAGTGCGTTAGAGAGAGAGTGCGTTAGAGAGTGCGTTAGAGAGAGAGAGTGCGTTATAGAGAGAGTGCGTTAGAGAGAGAGAGTGCGTTAGA
This sequence comes from Mustelus asterias, assembly GCF_964213995.1. Taxonomy (NCBI): domain Eukaryota; kingdom Metazoa; phylum Chordata; class Chondrichthyes; order Carcharhiniformes; family Triakidae; genus Mustelus; species Mustelus asterias. Next base: position 18,978 of record NW_027590234.1, read on the forward strand.
GAGAGAGTGCGTTAGAGAGAGTGCGTTGGAGAGAGAGAGTGCGTTAGAGAGAGAGTGCGTTAGGGAGAGTGCATTAGAGAGAGAGTGCGCGTTAGAGAGAGAGTGCGTTAGAGAGAGAGTGTGCGTTAGAGAGAGAGTGCGTTAGAGAGTGCGTTAGAGAGAGTGCGTTATAGAGAGAGTGCGTTAGAGAGAGAGAGTGCGTTAGAGAGAGAGTGCGTTAGAGAGAGTGCGTTGGAGAGAGGGAGTGCGTTAGAGAGAGAGTGCGTTAGAGAGAGTGCGTTGGAGAGAGAGAGTGCGATAGAGAGAGAGTGCGTTAGAGAGAGAGTGCATTCGAGAGAGAGTGTGCGTTAGAGAGAGAGAATGCGTTAGAGAGAGAGAGTGCGTTAGAGAGAGAGAGTGCGTTAGAGACAGAGAGTGCGTTAGAGAGAGAGTGTGCGTTAGAGAGAGAGAGTGCGTTAGAGAGAGAGAGCGTTAGAGAGAGAGAGTGCGTTAGAGAGAGAGAGAGCGTTATAGAGAGAGAGTGCGTTAGAGAGAGAGAGCGTTAGAGAGAGAGTGCGTTAGAGAGAGTGCGTTAGAGAGAGAGAGCGTTAGAGAGAGAGAGTGCGTTAGGGAGAGAGTGCGTTAGAGAGAGTGCGTTAGAGAGAGAGAGCGTTAGAGAGAGAGAGCGTTAGGGAGAGAGTGCGTTAGAGAGAGAGAGTGCGTTAGAGAGAGAGTGTGCGTTAGAGAGAGAGTGTGCGTTAGAGAGAGAGAGAGCGTTAGAGAGAGAGAGTGCGTTAGAGAGAGAGTGCGTTAGAGTGTGTGCGTTAGAGAGAGAGTGTGCGTTAGAGAGTGCGTTAGAGAGCGAGAGTGCGGTACAGAGAGAGAGAGAGCGTTAGAGAGAGAGAGTGCGTTAGAGAGAGAGTGCGTTGGAGAGAGAGAGTGCGTTAGAGAGAGTGCGTTAGAGAGAGAGAGTGCGTTAGAGAGAGAGTGCGTTAGAGAGAGAGAGTGCGTTAGAGAGAGAGAGTGCGTTATAGAGAGAGTGCGTTAGAGAGAGAGAGTGCGTTAGAGAGAGAGTGCGTTAGAGAGAGTGCGTTAGAGAGAGAGAGCGTTAGAGAGAGTACGTTAGAGAGAGAGTGTGCGTTAGAGAGAGAGAGTGCGTTCGAGAGAGAGAGTGCATTAGAGAGAGAGAGTGCGTTAGAGAGAGAGAGTGCGTTAGAGAGAGTGCGTTGGAGAGAGAGAGTCCGTTAGAGAGAGTGCGTTGGAGAGAGAGAGTGCGTTAGAGAGAGTGCGTTATTGAGAGTGCGTTAGAGAGAGTGCGTTAGAGAGAGTGCATTAGAGAGAGTGCGTTAGAGAGAGAGAGAGCGTTAGAGAGAGTGCGTTCGAGAGAGAGTGCGTTGGAGAGAGAGATTGCGTTAGAGAGAGAGAGCGTTAGAGAGAGTGCGTTGGAGAGAGAGTGCGTTAGAGAGAGTGCGTTAGAGAGAGAGAGTGCGTTAGAGAAAGAGGGCGTTAGAGAGAGTGCGTTGGAGAGAGAGAGTGCGTTAGAGAGAGTGCGTTAGAGAGAGAGAGAGTGCGTTAGAGAGAGAGTGCGTTAGAGAGAGTGCGTTAGAGAGAGAGTGCGTTAGAGAGAGAGGGCGTTAGAGAGAGTGCGTTGGAGAGAGAGAGTGCGTTAGGGAGACAGTGCGTTAGAGAGAGAGAGTGCGTTAGAGAGTGCGTTAGAGAGAGAGTGCGTTATAGAGAGAGTGCGTTAGAGAGAGAGAGTGCGTTAGAGAGAGAGCGTTAGAGAGAGAGAGTGCGTTAGAGAGAGAGAGTGCGTTAGAGAGAGAGTGCGTTAGAGAGAGAGAGCGTTAGAGAGAGAGAGTGCGTTAGAGAGAGAGAGCGTTAGAGAGAGAGAGCGTTAGAGAGAGAGAGCGTTAGAGAGAGAGTGCGTTAGAGAGAGAGAGCGTTAGAGAGAGAGAGTGCGTTAGAGAGAGAGAGTGAGTTAGAGAGAGAGTGCGTTGGAGAGAGTGCGTTGGAGAGAGAGAGTGCGTTAGAGAGAGAGTGCGTTAGAGAGAGTGTGTTAGAGAGAGAGAGAGCGTTAGAGAGAGAGAGCGTTAGAGAGAGAGTGTGCGTTAGAAAGAGAGAGTGCGTTAGAGAGAGAGTGCGTTAGAGAGAGTGCGTGAGAGAGAGAGTGTGCGTTAGAGAGAGAGAGTGCGTTAGAGAGAGAGAGCGTTAGAGAGAGAGAGCGTTAGAGAGAGAGAGAGCGTTAGAGAGAGAGAGTGCGTTAGAGAGAGAGAACGTTAGAGAGAGAGTGCGTTAGAGAGAGTGCGTTAGAGAGAGAGAGCGTTCGAGAGAGAGAGCGTTAGAGAGAGAGAGGGTTCGAGAGAGAGAGCGTTAGAGAGAGAGAGTGCGTTAGGGAGAGAGTGCGTTAGAGAGAGAGAGTGCGTTAGAGAGGGAGTGCGTTCGAGAAGGAGAGTGCGTTAGAGAGAGAGTGCGTTAGAGAGAGTGCGTTGGAGAGAGTGCGTTAGAGAGAGTGCGTTAGAGAGAGAGTGCGTTAGAGAGAGAGAGTGCGTTAGAGAGAGAGTGTGTTAGAGAGAGAGAGTGTGTTAGAGAGAGAGTGTGCGTTAGAGAGAGTGTGCGTTAGAGAGAGAGTGCGTTAGAGAGAGTGCATTGGAGAGAGAGAGTGCGTTAGAGAGAGAGTGCGTTAGAGAGAGAGTGTGCGTTAGAGAGAGAGAGAGCGTTAGAGAGAGAGAGTGCGTTAGAGAGAGAGTGCGTTAGAGAGAGTGTGTGCGTTAGAGAGAGAGTGCGTTAGAGAGAGAGCGTGCGTTAGAGAGAGTGAGAGAGCGTTAGAGAGAGAGAGTGCGTTAGAGAGAGAGTGCGTTAGAGAGAGTGCGTTGGAGAGAGAGAGAGCGTTAGGGAGAGTGCGTTAGAGAGAGAGAGTGCGTTAGAGAGAGAGAGTGCTTAGAGAGAGAGTGTGCGTTAGAGAGAGAGTGCGTTAGAGAGAGTGCGTTAGAGAGAGAGAGTGCGTTAGAGAAAGAGGGCGTTAGAGAGAGTGCGTTGGAGAGAGAGAGTGCGTTAGAGAGAGTGCGTTAGAGAGAGAGAGAGTGCGTTAGAGAGAGAGTGCGTTAGAGAGAGTGCGTTAGAGAGAGAGTGCGTTAGAGAGAGAGTGCGTTAGAGAGAGTGCGTTGGAGAGAGAGAGTGCGTTAGAGAGAGAGTGCGTTAGAGAGAGAGTGCGTTAGAGAGAGAGTGCGTTAGAGAGAGTGCGTTAGAGAGAGAGAGTGCGTTAGAGAGAGAGTGCGTTAGAGAGAGTGCGTTGGAGAGAGAGAGTGCGTTAGAGAGAGAGTGCGTTAGAGAGAGTGCGTTAGAGAGAGAGTGCGTTAGAGAGAGAGTGCGTTAGAGAGAGAGTGTGCGTTAGAGAGAGAGAGTGCGTTAGAGAGAGAGAGTGCGTTAGAGAGAGAGAGTGCGTTAGAGAGAGAGAGAGCGTTAGAGAGAGAGAGTGCGTTAGAGAGAGTGCGTTAGAGAGAGAGAGCGTTAGAGAGAGTGCGTTGGAGAGAGTGCGTTAGAGAGAGAGAGAGCGTTAGAGAGGGAGAGTGCGTTAGAGAGAGAGAGCATTAGAGAGAGAGTGCGTTAGAGAGAGAGAGAGCGTTAGAGAGAGTGCGTTCGGGAGAGAGTGCGTTAGAGAGAGAGAGTGCGTTAGAGAGGGAGTGCATTAGAGAAGGAGAGTGCGTTAGAGAGAGAGTGCGTTAGAGAGAGTGCGTTGGAGAGAGTGTGTCAGAGAGAGAGTGCGTTAGAGAGAGATTGCGTTAGAGAGAGAGAGTGCGTTAGAGAGAGAGAGAGTGCGTTAGAGAGAGAGAGTGCGTTAGAGAGAGAGTGTGCGTTAGAGATAGAGTGTGCGTTAGAGAGAGAGTGCGTTAGAGAGAGAGAGTGCGTTAGAGAGAGTGCATTGGAGAGAGAGAGTGCGTTAGAGAGAGAGTGCATTAGAGAGAGAGAGTGCGTAAGAGAGAGAGAGTGCGTTAGAGAGAGAGTGTGCGTTAGAGAGAGAGAGAGCCTTAGAGAGAGAGAGTGCGTTAGAGAGAGAGTGCGTTAGAGAGAGTGTGTGCGTTAGAGAGAGAGTGTGCGTTAGAGAGAGAGTGCGTTAGAGAGAGAGAGTGCGTTAGAGAGAGAGAGAGAGCGTTAGAGAGAGAGAGTGCGTTAGAGAGAGAGTGCGTTAGAGAGAGTGCGTTGGAGAGAGAGAGTGCGTTAGGGAGAGTGCGTTAGAGAGAGAGAGCGTTAGAGAGAGAGAGTGCGTTAGAGAGAGAGTGCGTTAGAGAGAGAGAGTGCGTTAGAGAGAGAGTGCGTTAGAGAGAGTGCGTTGGAGAGAGAGAGTGCGTTAGAGAGAGAGTGCGTTAGGGAGAGTGCATTAGAGAGAGAGTGCGCGTTAGAGAGAGAGTGCGTTAGAGAGAGAGAGTGCGTTAGAGAGAGAGTGCGTTAGAGAGTGCGTTAGAGAGAGAGTGTGCGTTATAGAGAGAGTGCGTTAGAGAGAGAGAGTGCGTTAGAGAGAGAGTGCGTTAGAGAGAGTGCGTTGGAGAGAGAGAGTGCGTTAGAGAGAGAGTGCGTTAGAGAGAGTGCGTTGGAGAGAGAGAGTGCGATAGAGAGAGAGTGCGTTAGAGAGAGAGTGCGTTCGAGAGAGAGTGTGCGTTAGAGAGAGAGAGTGCGTTAGAGAGAGAGAGTGCGTTAGAGAGAGAGAGTGCGTTAGAGAGAGAGTGCGTTAGAGAGAGTGTGTGCGTTAGAGAGAGAGTGCGTTAGAGAGAGAGCGTGCGTTAGAGAGAGTGAGAGAGCGTTAGAGAGAGAGAGTGCGTTAGAGAGAGAGTGCGTTAGAGAGAGTGCGTTGGAGAGAGAGAGAGCGTTAGGGAGAGTGCGTTAGAGAGAGAGAGTGCGTTAGAGAGAGAGAGTGCTTAGAGAGAGAGTGTGCGTTAGAGAGAGAGTGCGTTAGAGAGAGTGCGTTAGAGAGAGAGAGTGCGTTAGAGAAAGAGGGCGTTAGAGAGAGTGCGTTGGAGAGAGAGAGTGCGTTAGAGAGAGTGCGTTAGAGAGAGAGAGAGTGCGTTAGAGAGAGAGAGTGCTTAGAGAGAGAGTGTGCGTTAGAGAGAGAGTGCGTTAGAGAGAGTGCGTTAGAGAGAGAGTGCGTTAGAGAGAGAGTGCGTTAGAGAGAGTGCGTTGGAGAGAGAGAGCGTTAGAGAGAGAGTGCGTTAGAGAGAGTGCGTTAGAGAGAGAGAGTGCGTTAGAGAGAGAGTGCGTTAGAGAGAGTGCGTTGGAGAGAGAGAGTGCGTTAGAGAGAGAGTGCGTTAGAGAGAGTGCGTTAGAGAGAGAGTGCGTTAGAGAGAGAGTGCGTTAGAGAGAGAGTGTGCGTTAGAGAGAGAGAGTGCGTTAGAGAGAGAGAGTGCGTTAGAGAGAGAGAGTGCGTTAGAGAGAGAGAGAGCGTTAGAGAGAGAGAGTGCGTTAGAGAGAGTGCGTTAGAGAGAGAGAGCGTTAGAGAGAGTGCGTTGGAGAGAGTGCGTTAGAGAGAGAGAGAGCGTTAGAGAGGGAGAGTGCGTTAGAGAGAGAGAGCGTTAGAGAGAGTGCGTTCGGGAGAGAGTGCGTTAGAGAGAGAGAGTGCGTTAGAGAGGGAGTGCGTTAGAGAAGGAGAGTGCGTTAGAGAGAGAGTGCGTTAGAAAGAGTGCGTTGGAGAGAGTGTGTTAGAGAGAGAGTGCGTTAGAGAGAGATTGCGTTAGAGAGAGAGAGTGCGTTAGAGAGAGAGAGAGTGCGTTAGAGAGAGAGAGTGCGTTAGAGAGAGAGTGTGCGTTAGAGATAGAGTGTGCGTTAGAGAGAGAGTGCGTTAGAGAGAGAGAGTGCGTTAGAGAGAGTGCATTGGAGAGAGAGAGTGCGTTAGAGAGAGTGCATTAGAGAGAGAGAGTGCGTAAGAGAGAGAGAGTGCGTTAGAGAGAGAGTGTGTGTTAGAGAGAGAGAGAGCCTTAGAGAGAGAGAGTGCGTTAGAGAGAGAGTGCGTTAGAGAGAGTGTGTGCGTTAGAGAGAGAGTGTGCGTTAGAGAGAGAGTGCGTTAGAGAGAGAGAGTGCGTTAGAGAGAGAGAGAGAGCGCGTTAGAGAGAGAGAGTGCGTTAGAGAGAGTGCGTTAGAGAGAGTGCGTTGGAGAGAGAGAGTGCGTTAGGGAGAGTGCGTTAGAGAGAGAGTGCGTTAGAGAGACAGTGCGTTAGGGAGAGTGCATTAGAGAGAGAGTGTGCGTTAGAGAGAGAGTGCGTTAGAGAGAGAGAGTGCGTTAGAGAGAGAGTGCGTTAGAGAGTGCGTTAGAGAGAGAGAGTGCGTTATAGAGAGAGTGCGTTAGAGAGAGAGAGTGCGTTAGAGAGAGAGTGCGTTAGAGAGAGTGCGTTGGAGAGAGAGAGTGCGTTAGAGAGAGAGTGCGTTAGAGAGAGTGCGTTGGAGAGAGAGTGCGTTAGAGAGAGAGTGCGTTAGAGAGAGAGTGCGTTCGAGAGAGAGTGTGCGTTAGAGAGAGAGAGTGCGTTAGAGAGAGAGAGTGCGTTAGAGAGAGAGAGTGCGTTAGAGACAGAGAGTGCGTTAGAGAGAGAGTGTGCGTTAGAGAGAGAGAGTGCGTTAGAGAGAGCGTTAGAGAGAGAGAGTGCGTTAGAGAGAGAGAGAGCGTTATAGAGAGAGAGTGCGTTAGAGAGAGAGAGTGTTAGAGAGAGAGTGCGTTAGAGAGAGTGCGTTAGAGAGAGAGAGCGTTGGAGAGAGAGAGTGCGTTAGGGAGAGAGTGCGTTAGAGAGAGTGCGTTAGAGAGAGAGAGCGTTAGAGAGAGAGTGCGTTAGGGAGAGAGTGCGTTAGAGAGAGCGAGTGCGTTAGAGAGGGAGTGCGTTAGAGAAGGAGAGTGCGTTAGAGAGAGAGTGCGTTAGAGAGAGTGCGTGAGAGAGAGTGCGTTAGAGAGAGAGTGCGTTAGAGAGAGAGAGTGCGTTAGAGAGAGAGAGTGTGTTAGAGAGAGAGTGCGTTAGAGAGAGAGTGCGTTAGAGAGAGAGAGTGCGTTAGAGAGAGAGTGCGTTAGAGAGAGAGAGTGCGTTAGAGAGAGAGTGTGCGTTAGAGAGAGAGTGTGCGTTAGAGGGAGAGTGCGTTAGAGAGAGAGAGAGTGCGTTAGAGAGAGCGCATTGGAGAGAGAGAGTGCGTTAGAGAGAGAGTGCGTTAGAGAGAGAGTGCGTTAGAGAGAGAGAGTGCGTTAGAGAGAGAGAGTGCGTTAGAGAGAGAGTGCATTAGAGAGAGAGAGTGCGTAAGAGAGAGAGAGTGCGTTAGAGAGAGAGTGCGTTAGAGAGAGAGAGTGCGTTAGAGAGAGAGAGTGCGTTATAGAGAGAGTGCGTTAGAGAGAGAGAGTGCGTTAGAGAGAGAGTGCGTTAGAGAGAGTGCGTTAGAGAGAGAGAGCGTTAGAGAGAGTACGTTAGAGAGAGAGTGTGCGTTAGAGAGAGAGAGTGCGTTCGAGAGAGAGAGTGCATTAGAGAGAGAGAGTGCGTTAGAGAGAGAGAGTGCGTTAGAGAGAGTGCGTTGGAGAGAGAGAGTCCGTTAGAGAGAGTGCGTTGGAGAGAGAGAGTGCGTTAGAGAGAGTGCGTTATTGAGAGTGCGTTAGAGAGAGTGCGTTAGAGAGAGTGCATTAGAGAGAGTGCGTTAGAGAGAGAGAGAGCGTTAGAGAGAGTGCGTTCGAGAGAGAGTGCGTTGAAGAGAGAGATTGCGTTAGAGAGAGAGAGCGTTAGAGAGAGAGAGCGTTAGAGAGAGTGCGTTGGAGAGAGAGTGCGTTAGAGAGAGTGCGTTAGAGAGAGAGAGTGCGTTAGAGAAAGAGGGCGTTAGAGAGAGTGCGTTGGAGAGAGAGAGTGCGTTAGAGAGAGTGCGTTAGAGAGAGAGAGAGTGCGTTAGAGAGAGAGTGCGTTAGAGAGAGTGCGTTAGAGAGAGAGTGCGTTAGAGAGAGAGGGCGTTAGAGAGAGTGCGTTGGAGAGAGAGAGTGCGTTAGAGAGAGAGTGCGTTAGAGAGAGAGTGCGTTAGAGAGAGTGCGTTAGAGAGAGAGAGTGCGTTAGAGAGAGAGTGCGTTAGAGAGAGTGCGTTGGAGAGAGAGAGTGCGTTAGAGAGAGAGTGCGTTAGAGAGAGTGCGTTAGAGAGAGAGAGTGCGTTAGAGAGAGAGTGCGTTAGAGAGAGTGCGTTGGAGAGAGAGAGTGCGTTAGAGAGAGAGTGCGTTAGAGAGAGTGCGTTAGAGAGAGAGTGCGTTAGAGAGAGAGTGCGTTAGAGAGAGAGAGCGCGTTAGAGAGAGAGAGTGCGTTAGAGAGAGAGAGTGCGTTAGAGAGAGAGTGTGCGTTAGAGAGAGAGAGTGCGTTAGAGAGAGAGAGTGCGTTAGAGAGAGAGAGCGCGTTAGAGAGAGAGAGCGTTAGAGAGAGAGTGCGTTAGAGAGAGTGCGTTGGAGAGAGTGTGTTAGAGAGAGAGTGCGTTAGAGAGAGATTGCGTTAGAGAGAGAGAGTGCGTTAGAGAGAGAGAGAGTGCGTTAGAGAGAGAGAGTGCGTTAGAGAGAGAGTGTGCGTTAGAGATAGAGTGTGCGTTAGAGAGAGAGTGCGTTAGAGAGAGAGAGTGCGTTAGAGAGAGTGCATTGGAGAGAGAGAGTGCGTTAGAGAGAGAGTGCGTTAGAGAGAGAGTGCGTTAGAGAGAGAGAGTGCGTTAGAGAGAGAGTGCATTAGAGAGAGAGAGTGCGTAAGAGAGAGAGAGTGCGTTAGAGAGAGAGTGTGCGTTAGAGAGAGAGAGAGCCTTAGAGAGAGAGAGTGCGTTAGAGAGAGAGTGCGTTAGAGAGAGTGTGTGCGTTAGAGAGAGAGTGTGCGTTAGAGAGAGAGTGCGTTAGAGAGAGAGAGTGCGTTAGAGAGAGAGAGAGAGCGTTAGAGAGAGAGAGTGCGTTAGAGAGAGAGTGCGTTAGAGAGAGTGCGTTGGAGAGAGAGAGTGCGTTAGGGAGAGTGCGTTAGAGAGAGAGTGCGTTAGAGAGACAGTGCGTTAGGGAGAGTGCATTAGAGAGAGAGTGCGCGTTAGAGAGAGAGTGCGTTAGAGAGAAAGAGTGCGTTAGAGAGAGAGTGCGTTAGAGAGTGCGTTAGAGAGAGAGAGTGCGTTATAGAGAGAGTGCGTTAGAGAGAGAAAGTGCGTTAGAGAGAGAGTGCGTTAGAGAGAGTGCGTTGGAGAGAGAGAGTGCGTTAGAGAGAGAGTGCGTTAGAGAGAGTGCGTTGGAGAGAGAGTGCGTTAGAGAGAGAGTGCGTTAGAGAGAGAGTGCGCTCGAGAGAGAGTGTGCGTTAGAGAGAGAGAGTGCGTTAGAGAGAGAGAGTGCGTTAGAGAGAGAGAGTGCGTTAGAGACAGAGAGTGCGTTAGAGAGAGAGTGTGCGTTAGAGAGAGAGAGTGCGTTAGAGAGAGAGGGCGTTAGAGAGAGTGCGTTGGAGAGAGAGAGTGCGTTAGAGAGAGAGTGCGTTAGAGAGAGAGTGCGTTAGAGAGAGTGCGTTAGAGAGAGAGAGTGCGTTAGAGAGAGAGTGCGTTAGAGAGAGTGCGTTGGAGAGAGAGAGTGCGTTAGAGAGAGAGTGCGTTAGAGAGAGTGCGTTAGAGAGAGAGAGTGCGTTAGAGAGAGAGTGCGTTAGAGAGAGTGCGTTGGAGAGAGAGAGTGCGTTAGAGAGAGTGCGTTAGAGAGAGAGTGCGTTAGAGAGAGAGTGCGTTAGAGAGAGAGAGCGCGTTAGAGAGAGAGAGTGCGTTAGAGAGAGAGAGTGCGTTAGAGAGAGAGTGTGCGTTAGAGAGAGAGAGTGCGTTAGAGAGAGAGAGTGCGTTAGAGAGAGAGAGCGCGTTAGAGAGAGAGAGCGTTAGAGAGAGAGTGCGTTAGAGAGAGTGCGTTGGAGAGAGTGTGTTAGAGAGAGAGTGCGTTAGAGAGAGATTGCGTTAGAGAGAGAGAGTGCGTTAGAGAGAGAGAGAGTGCGTTAGAGAGAGAGAGTGCGTTAGAGAGAGAGTGTGCGTTAGAGATAGAGTGTGCGTTAGAGAGAGAGTGCGTTAGAGAGAGAGAGTGCGTTAGAGAGAGTGCATTGGAGAGAGAGAGTGCGTTAGAGAGAGAGTGCGTTAGAGAGAGAGTGCGTTAGAGAGAGAGAGTGCGTTAGAGAGAGAGTGCATTAGAGAGAGAGAGTGCGTAAGAGAGAGAGAGTGCGTTAGAGAGAGAGTGTGCGTTAGAGAGAGAGAGAGCCTAAGAGAGAGAGAGTGCGTTAGAGAGAGAGTGCGTTAGAGAGAGTGTGTGCGTTAGAGAGAGAGTGTGCGTTAGAGAGAGAGTGCGTTAGAGAGAGAGAGTGCGTTAGAGAGAGAGAGAGAGCGTTAGAGAGAGAGAGTGCGTTAGAGAGAGAGTGCGTTAGAGAGAGTGCGTTGGAGAGAGAGAGTGCGTTAGGGAGAGTGCGTTAGAGAGAGAGTGCGTTAGAGAGAGAGTGCGTTAGGGAGAGTGCATTAGAGAGAGAGTGCGCGTTAGAGAGAGAGTGCGTTAGAGAGAAAGAGTGCGTTAGAGAGAGAGTGCGTTAGAGAGTGCGTTAGAGAGAGAGAGTGCGTTATAGAGAGAGTGCGTTAGAGAGAGAAAGTGCGTTAGAGAGAGAGTGCGTTAGAGAGAGTGCGTTGGAGAGAGAGAGTGCGTTAGAGAGAGAGTGCGTTAGAGAGAGTGCGTTGGAAAGAGAGTGCGTTAGAGAGAGAGTGCGTTAGAGAGAGAGTGCGCTCGAGAGAGAGTGTGCGTTAGAGAGAGAGAGTGCGTTAGAGAGAGAGAGTGCGTTAGAGAGAGAGAGTGCGTTAGAGACAGAGAGTGCGTTAGAGAGAGAGTGTGCGTTAGAGAGAGAGAGTGCGTTAGAGAGAGAGAGCGTTAGAGAGAGAGAGTGCGTTAGAGAGAGAGAGAGCGTTATAGAGAGAGAGTGCGTTAGAGAGAGAGAGCGTTAGAGAGAGAGTGCGTTAGAGAGAGTGCGTTAGAGAGAGAGAGCGTTAGAGAGAGAGAGTGCGTTAGGGAGAGAGTGCGTTAGAGAGAGTGCGTTAGAGAGAGAGAGCGTTAGAGAGAGAGTGCGTTAGGGAGAGAGTGCGTTAGAGAGAGAGAGTGCGTTAGAGAGGGAGTGCGTTAGAGAAGGAGAGTGCGTTAGAGAGAGAGTGCGTTAGAGAGAGTGCGTAAGAGAGAGAGTGCGTTAGAGAGAGAGTGCGTTAGAGAGAGTGCGTTAGAGAGAGAGAGTGTGTTAGAGAGAGAGTGCGTTAGAGAGAGAGTGCGTTAGAGAGAGAGAGTGCGTTAGAGAGAGAGTGCGTTAGAGAGAGAGTGCGTTAGAGAGAGAGTGTGCGTTAGAGAGAGAGTGTGCGTTAGAGGGAGAGTGCGTTAGAGAGAGAGAGTGCGTTAGAGAGAGTGCATTGGAGAGAGAGAGTGCGTTAGAGAGAGAGTGCGTTAGAGAGAGAGTGAGTTAGAGAGAGAGAGTGCGTTAGAGAGAGGGTGCATTAGAGAGAGAGAGTGCGTAAGAGAGAGAGAGTGCGTTAGAGAGAGAGTGTGCGTTAGAGAGAGAGAGAGCGTTAGAGAGAGAGAGTGCGTTAGAGAGAGAGTGCGTTAGAGAGAGTATGTGCGTTAGAGAGAGAGTGTGCGTTAGAGAGAGAGTGCGTTCGAGAGAGAGAGTGCGTTAGAGAGAGAGAGAGAGCGATAGAGAGAGAGAGTGCGTTAGAGAGAGAGAGTGCGTTAGAGAGAGTGCGTTGGAGAGAGAGAGTGCGTTAGGGAGACAGTGCGTTAGAGAGAGAGAGTGCGTTAGAGAGAGAGTGCGTTAGAGAGTGCGTTAGAGAGAGAGAGTGCGTTATAGAGAGAGTGCGTTAGAGAGAGAGAGTGCGTTAGAGAGAGAGAGTGCGTTAGAGAGAGAGAGTGCGTTAGAGAGAGAGAGCGTTAGAGAGAGAGAGTGCGTTAGAGAGAGAGAGCGTTAGAGAGAGAGAGCGTTAGAGAGAGAGAGCGTTAGAGAGAGAGAGTGCGTTAGAGAGAGAGAGCGTTAGAGAGAGAGACTGCGTTAGAGAGAGAGAGTGCGTTAGAGAGAGAGTGCGTTGGAGAGAGTGCGTTGGAGAGAGAGAGTGCGTTAGAGAGAGAGTGCGTTAGAGAGAGTGTGTTAGAGAGAGAGAGAGCGTTAGAGAGAGAGAGCGTTAGAGAGAGAGTGTGCGTTAGAAAGAGAGAGTGCGTTAGAGAGAGAGTGCGTTAGAGAGAGTGCGTGAGAGAGAGAGTGTGCGTTAGAGAGAGAGTGCGTTAGAGAGAGAGAGCGTTAGAGAGAGAGACTGCGTTAGAGAGAGAGAGTGCGTTAGAGAGAGAGTGCGTTGGAGAGAGTGCGTTGGAGAGAGAGAGTGCGTTAGAGAGAGAGTGCGTTAGAGAGAGTGTGTTAGAGAGAGAGAGAGCGTTAGAGAGAGAGAGCGTTAGAGAGAGAGTGTGCGTTAGAAAGAGAGAGTGCGTTAGAGAGAGAGTGCGTTAGAGAGAGTGCGTGAGAGAGAGAGTGTGCGTTAGAGAGAGAGAGTGCGTTAGAGAGAGAGAGCGTTAGAGAGAGAGAGCGTTAGAGAGAGAGAGAGCGTTAGAGAGAGAGAGTGCGTTAGAGAGAGAGAGCGTTAGAGAGAGAGTGCGTTAGAGAGAGTGCGTTAGAGAGAGAGAGCGTTCGAGAGAGAGAGCGTTAGAGAGAGAGAGCGTTAGAGAGAGAGAGCGTTAGAGAGAGAGAGTGCGTTAGGGAGAGAGTGCGTTAGAGAGAGAGAGTGCGTTAGAGAGAGAGTGCGTTCGAGAAGGAGAGTGCGTTAGAGAGAGAGTGCGTTAGAGAGAGTGCGTTGGAGAGAGTGCGTTAGAGAGAGAGTGCGTTAGAGAGAGAGTGCGTTAGAGAGAGAGAGTGCGTTAGAGAGAGAGTGTGTTAGAGAGAGAGAGTGTGTTAGAGAGAGAGTGTGCGTTAGAGAGAGTGTGCGTTAGAGAGAGAGTGCGTTAGAGAGAGTGCATTGGAGAGAGAGAGTGCGTTAGAGAGAGAGTGCGTTAGAGAGAGAGTGTGCGTTAGAGAGAGAGAGAGCGTAAGAGAGAGAGAGTGCGTTAGAGAGAGAGTGCGTTAGAGAGAGTGTGTGCGTTAGAGAGAGAGTGCGTTAGAGAGAGAGCGTGCGTTAGAGAGAGTGAGAGAGCGTTAGAGAGAGAGAGTGCGTTAGAGAGAGAGTGCGTTAGAGAGAGTGCGTTGGAGAGAGAGAGTGCGTTAGGGAGAGTGCGTTAGAGAGAGAGAGTGCGTTAGAGAGAGAGAGTGCTTAGAGAGAGAGTGTGCGTTAGAGAGAGAGTGCGTTAGAGAGAGTGCGTTAGAGAGAGAGAGTGCGTTAGAGAAAGAGGGCGTTAGAGAGAGTGCGTTGGAGAGAGAGAGTGCGTTAGAGAGAGTGCGTTAGAGAGAGAGAGAGTGCGTTAGAGAGAGAGTGCGTTAGAGAGAGTGCGTTAGAGAGAGAGTGCGTTAGAGAGAGAGTGCGTTAGAGAGAGAGTGCGTTAGAGAGAGTGCGTTGGAGAGAGAGAGTGCGTTAGAGAGAGAGTGCGTTAGAGAGAGAGAGTGCGTTAGAGAGAGAGTGCGTTAGAGAGAGTGCGTTGGAGAGAGAGAGTGCGTTAGAGAGAGAGTGCGTTAGAGAGAGTGCGTTAGAGAGAGAGTGCGTTAGAGAGAGAGTGCGTTAGAGAGAGAGTGTGCGTTAGAGAGAGAGAGTGCGTTAGAGAGAGAGAGTGCGTTAGAGAGAGAGAGTGCGTTAGAGAGAGAGAGAGCGTTAGAGAGAGAGAGTGCGTTAGAGAGAATGCGTTAGAGAGAGAGAGCGTTAGAGAGAGTGCGTTGGAGAGAGTGCGTTAGAGAGAGAGAGAGCGTTAGAGAGGGAGAGTGCGTTAGAGAGAGAGAGCATTAGAGAGAGAGTGCGTTAGAGAGAGAGAGCGTTAGAGAGAGTGCGTTCGGGAGAGAGTGCGTTAGAGAGAGAGAGTGCGTTAGAGAGGGAGTGCGTTAGAGAGGGAGTGCGTTAGAGAAGGAGAGTGCGTTAGAGAGAGAGTGCGTTAGAGAGAGTGCGTTGGAGAGAGTGTGTTAGAGAGAGAGTGCGTTAGAGAGAGATTGCGTTAGAGAGAGAGAGTGCGTTAGAGAGAGAGAGAGTGCGTTAGAGAGAGAGAGTGCGTTAGAGAGAGAGTGTGCGTTAGAGATTGAGTGTGCGTTAGAGAGAGAGTGCGTTAGAGAGAGAGAGTGCGTTAGAGAGAGTGCATTGGAGAGAGAGAGTGCGTTAGAGAGAGAGTGCGTTAGAGAGACAGTGCGTTAGGGAGAGTGCATTAGAGAGAGAGTGCGCGTTAGAGAGAGAGTGCGTTAGAGAGAAAGAGTGCGTTAGAGAGAGAGTGCGTTAGAGAGTGCGTTAGAGAGAGAGAGTGCATTATAGAGAGAGTGCGTTAGAGAGAGAAAGTGCGTTAGAGAGAGAGTGCGTTAGAGAGAGTGCGTTGGAGAGAGAGAGTGCGTTAGAGAGAGAGTGCGTTAGAGAGAGTGCATTGGAGAGAGAGTGCGTTAGAGAGAGAGTGCGTTAGAGAGAGAGTGCGCTCGAGAGAGAGTGTGCGTTAGAGAGAGAGAGTGCGTTAGAGAGAGAGAGTGCGTTAGAGAGAGAGAGTGCGTTAGAGACAGAGTGCGTTAGAGAGAGAGTGTGCGTTAGAGAGAGAGAGTGCGTTAGAGAGAGAGAGCGTTAGAGAGAGAGAGTGCGTTAGAGAGAGAGAGAGCGTTATAGAGAGAGAGTGCGTTAGAGAGAGAGAGCGTTAGAGAGAGAGTGCGTTAGAGAGAGAGCGTTAGAGAGAGAGAGTGCGTTAGGGAGAGAGTGCGTTAGAGAGAGTGCGTTAGAGAGAGAGAGCGTTAGAGAGAGAGTGCGTTAGGGAGAGAGTGCGTTAGAGAGAGAGAGTGCGTTAGAGAGGGAGTGCGTTAGAGAAGGAGAGTGCGTTAGAGAGAGAGTGCGTTAGAGAGAGTGCGTAAGAGAGAGAGTGCGTTAGAGAGAGAGTGCGTTAGAGAGAGAGAGTGCGTTAGAGAGAGAGAGTGTGTTAGAGAGAGAGTGCGTTAGAGAGAGAGTGCGTTAGAGAGAGAGAGTGCGTTAGAGAGAGAGTGCGTTAGAGAGAGAGAGTGCGTTAGAGAGAGAGTGTGCGTTAGAGAGAGAGTGTGCGTTAGAGGGAGAGTGCGTTAGAGAGAGAGAGTGCGTTAGAGAGAGTGCATTGGAGAGAGAGAGTGCGTTAGAGAGAGAGTGCGTTAGAGAGAGAGTGAGTTAGAGAGAGAGAGTGCGTTAGAGAGAGGGTGCATTAGAGAGAGAGAGTGCGTAAGAGAGAGAGAGTGCGTTAGAGAGAGAGTGTGCGTTAGAGAGAGAGAGAGCGTTAGAGAGAGAGAGTGCGTTAGAGAGAGAGTGCGTTAGAGAGAGTATGTGCGTTAGAGAGAGAGTGTGCGTTAGAGAGAGAGTGCGTTCGAGAGAGAGAGTGCGTTAGAGAGAGAGAGAGAGCGATAGAGAGAGAGAGTGCGTTAGAGAGAGAGAGTGCGTTAGAGAGAGTGCGTTGGAGAGAGAGAGTGCGTTAGGGAGACAGTGCGTTAGAGAGAGAGAGTGCGTTAGAGAGAGAGTGCGTTAGAGAGTGCGTTAGAGAGAGAGAGTGCGTTATAGAGAGAGTGCGTTAGAGAGAGAGAGTGCGTTAGAGAGAGAGAGTGCGTTAGAGAGAGAGAGTGCGTTAGAGAGAGAGAGCGTTAGAGAGAGAGAGTGCGTTAGAGAGAGAGAGCGTTAGAGAGAGAGAGCGTTAGAGAGAGAGAGCGTTAGAGAGAGAGAGTGCGTTAGAGAGAGAGAGCGTTAGAGAGAGAGACTGCGTTAGAGAGAGAGAGTGCGTTAGAGAGAGAGTGCGTTGGAGAGAGTGCGTTGGAGAGAGAGAGTGCGTTAGAGAGAGAGTGCGTTAGAGAGAGTGTGTTAGAGAGAGAGAGAGCGTTAGAGAGAGAGAGCGTTAGAGAGAGAG
Organism: Mustelus asterias; assembly: GCF_964213995.1. NCBI lineage: Eukaryota > Metazoa > Chordata > Chondrichthyes > Carcharhiniformes > Triakidae > Mustelus > Mustelus asterias. The sequence continues at coordinate 34,939 of NW_027590234.1, forward strand.
TGTGCGTTAGAAAGAGAGAGTGCGTTAGAGAGAGAGTGCGTTAGAGAGAGTGCGTGAGAGAGAGAGTGTGCGTTAGAGAGAGAGAGTGCGTTAGAGAGAGAGAGCGTTAGAGAGAGAGAGCGTTAGAGAGAGAGAGAGCGTTAGAGAGAGAGAGTGCGTTAGAGAGAGAGAGCGTTAGAGAGAGAGTGCGTTAGAGAGAGTGCGTTAGAGAGAGAGAGCGTTCGAGAGAGAGAGCGTTAGAGAGAGAGAGCGTTAGAGAGAGAGAGCGTTAGAGAGAGAGAGTGCGTTAGGGAGAGAGTGCGTTAGAGAGAGAGAGTGCGTTAGAGAGAGAGTGCGTTCGAGAAGGAGAGTGCGTTAGAGAGAGAGTGCGTTAGAGAGAGTGCGTTGGAGAGAGTGCGTTAGAGAGAGAGTGCGTTAGAGAGAGAGTGCGTTAGAGAGAGAGAGTGCGTTAGAGAGAGAGTGTGTTAGAGAGAGAGAGTGTGTTAGAGAGAGAGTGTGCGTTAGAGAGAGTGTGCGTTAGAGAGAGAGTGCGTTAGAGAGAGTGCATTGGAGAGAGAGAGTGCGTTAGAGAGAGAGTGCGTTAGAGAGAGAGTGTGCGTTAGAGAGAGAGAGAGCGTTAGAGAGAGAGAGTGCGTTAGAGAGAGAGTGCGTTAGAGAGAGTGTGTGCGTTAGAGAGAGAGTGCGTTAGAGAGAGAGCGTGCGTTAGAGAGAGTGAGAGAGCGTTAGAGAGAGAGAGTGCGTTAGAGAGAGAGTGCGTTAGAGAGAGTGCGTTGGAGAGAGAGAGTGCGTTAGGGAGAGTGCGTTAGAGAGAGAGAGTGCGTTAGAGAGAGAGAGTGCTTAGAGAGAGAGTGTGCGTTAGAGAGAGAGTGCGTTAGAGAGAGTGCGTTAGAGAGAGAGAGTGCGTTAGAGAAAGAGGGCGTTAGAGAGAGTGCGTTGGAGAGAGAGAGTGCGTTAGAGAGAGTGCGTTAGAGAGAGAGAGAGTGCGTTAGAGAGAGAGTGCGTTAGAGAGAGTGCGTTAGAGAGAGAGTGCGTTAGAGAGAGAGTGCGTTAGAGAGAGTGCGTTGGAGAGAGAGAGTGCGTTAGAGAGAGAGTGCGTTAGAGAGAGTGCGTTAGAGAGAGAGAGTGCGTTAGAGAGAGAGTGCGTTAGAGAGAGTGCGTTGGAGAGAGAGAGTGCGTTAGAGAGAGAGTGCGTTAGAGAGAGTGCGTTAGAGAGAGAGTGCGTTAGAGAGAGAGTGCGTTAGAGAGAGAGTGCGTTAGAGAGAGAGTGTGCGTTAGAGAGAGAGAGTGCGTTAGAGAGAGAGTGCGTTAGAGAGAGAGAGTGCGTTAGAGAGAGAGAGAGCGTTAGAGAGAGAGAGTGCGTTAGAGAGAATGCGTTAGAGAGAGAGAGCGTTAGAGAGAGTGCGTTGGAGAGAGTGCGTTAGAGAGAGAGAGAGCGTTAGAGAGGGAGAGTGCGTTAGAGAGAGAGAGCATTAGAGAGAGAGTGCGTTAGAGAGAGAGAGCGTTAGAGAGAGTGCGTTCGGGAGAGAGTGCGTTAGAGAGAGAGAGTGCGTTAGAGAGGGAGTGCGTTAGAGAAGGAGAGTGCGTTAGAGAGAGAGTGCGTTAGAGAGAGTGCGTTGGAGAGAGTGTGTTAGAGAGAGAGTGCGTTAGAGAGAGATTGCGTTAGAGAGAGAGAGTGCGTTAGAGAGAGAGAGAGTGCGTTAGAGAGAGAGTGTGCGTTAGAGATTGAGTGTGCGTTAGAGATTGAGTGTGCGTTAGAGAGAGAGTGCGTTAGAGAGAGAGAGTGCGTTAGAGAGAGTGCATTGGAGAGAGAGAGTGCGTTAGAGAGAGAGTGCGTTAGACAGAGAGTGCGTTAGAGAGAGAGAGTGCGTTAGAGAGAGAGTGCATTAGAGAGAGAGAGTGCGTAAGAGAGAGAGAGTGCGTTAGAGAGAGAGTGTGCGTTAGAGAGAGAGAGAGCCTTAGAGAGAGAGAGTGCGTTAGAGAGAGAGTGCGTTAGAGAGAGTGTGTGCGTTAGAGAGAGAGTGTGCGTTAGAGAGAGAGTGCGTTAGAGAGAGAGAGTGCGTTAGAGAGAGAGAGAGAGCGTTAGAGAGAGAGAGTGCGTTAGAGAGAGAGTGCGTTAGAGAGAGTGCGTTGGAGAGAGAGAGTGCGTTAGGGAGAGTGCATTAGAGAGAGAGTGTGCGTTAGAGAGAGAGTGCGTTAGAGAGAGAGAGTGCGTTAGAGAGAGAGTGCGTTAGAGAGTGCGTTAGAGAGAGAGAGTGCGTTATAGAGAGAGTGCGTTAGAGAGAGAGAGTGCGTTAGAGAGAGAGTGCGTTAGAGAGAGTGCGTTAGAGAGAGAGAGTGCGTTAGAGAGAGAGTGCGTTAGAGAGAGTGCGTTGGAGAGAGAGTGCGTTAGAGAGAGAGTGCGTTAGAGAGAGAGTGCGTTCGAGAGAGAGTGTGCGTTAGAGAGAGAGAGTGCGTTAGAGAGAGAGAGTGCGTTAGAGAGAGAGAGTGCGTTAGAGACAGAGAGTGCGTTAGAGAGAGAGTGTGCGTTAGAGAGAGAGAGTGCGTTAGAGAGAGCGTTAGAGAGAGAGAGTGCGTTAGAGAGAGAGAGAGCGTTATAGAGAGAGAGTGCGTTAGAGAGAGAGAGTGTTAGAGAGAGAGTGCGTTAGAGAGAGTGCGTTAGAGAGAGAGAGCGTTGGAGAGAGAGAGTGCGTTAGGGAGAGAGTGCGTTAGAGAGAGTGCGTTAGAGAGAGAGAGCGTTAGAGAGAGAGTGCGTTAGGGAGAGAGTGCGTTAGAGAGAGCGAGTGCGTTAGAGAGGGAGTGCGTTAGAGAAGGAGAGTGCGTTAGAGAGAGAGTGCGTTAGAGAGAGTGCGTGAGAGAGAGAGTGCGTTAGAGAGAGAGTGCGTTAGAGAGAGAGAGTGCGTTAGAGAGAGAGAGTGTGTTAGAGAGAGAGTGCGTTAGAGAGAGAGTGCGTTAGAGAGAGAGAGTGCGTTAGAGAGAGAGTGCGTTAGAGAGAGAGAGTGCGTTAGAGAGAGAGTGTGCGTTAGAGAGAGAGTGTGCGTTAGAGGGAGAGTGCGTTAGAGAGAGAGAGAGTGCGTTAGAGAGAGTGCATTGGAGAGAGAGAGTGCGTTAGAGAGAGAGTGCGTTAGAGAGAGAGTGCGTTAGAGAGAGAGAGTGCATTAGAGAGAGAGAGTGCGTTAGAGAGAGAGTGCATTAGAGAGAGAGAGTGCGTAAGAGAGAGAGAGTGCGTTAGAGAGAGAGTGTGCGTTAGAGAGAGAGAGCGTTAGAGAGAGTGAGTGCGTTAGAGAGAGAGTGCGTTAGAGAGAGTGTGTGCGTTAGAGAGAGAGTGTGCGTTAGAGAGAGAGTGCGTTCGAGAGAGAGAGTGCGTTAGAGAGAGAGAGAGCGTTAGAGAGAGAGAGTGCGTTAGAGAGAGAGAGTGCGTTAGAGAGAGTGCGTTGGAGAGAGAGAGTGCGTTAGGGAGACAGTGCGTTAGAGAGAGAGAGTGCGTTAGAGAGTGCGTTAGAGAGAGAGAGTGCGTTATAGAGAGAGTGCGTTAGAGAGAGAGAGTGCGTTAGAGAGAGAGCGTTGGAGAGAGAGAGTGCGTTAGAGAGAGAGAGTGCGTTAGAGAGAGAGAGTGCGTTAGAGAGAGAGAGCGTTAGAGAGAGAGAGTGCGTTAGAGAGAGAGAGCGTTAGAGAGAGAGAGCGTTAGAGAGAGAGAGCGTTAGAGAGAGAGAGTGCGTTAGAGAGAGAGAGCGTTAGAGAGAGAGAGTGCGTTAGAGAGAGAGAGTGCGTTAGAGAGAGAGTGCGTTGGAGAGAGTGCGTTGGAGAGAGAGAGTGCGTTAGAGAGAGAGTGAGTTAGAGAGAGTGTGTTAGAGAGAGAGAGAGCGTTAGAGAGAGAGCGTTAGAGAGACAGTGTGCGTTAGAAAGAGAGAGTGCGTTAGAGAGAGAGTGCGTTAGAGAGAGTGCGTTAGACAGAGAGAGTGCGTTAGAGAGAGAGTGCGTTAGAGAGAGTGCGTGAGAGAGAGAGTGTGTGTTAGAGAGAGAGAGTGCGTTAGAGAGAGAGAGCGTTAGAGAGAGAGAGCGTTAGAGAGAGAGAGAGCGTTAGAGAGAGAGAGTGCGTTAGAGAGAGAGAGCGTTAGAGAGAGAGTGCGTTAGAGAGAGTGCGTTAGAGAGAGAGAGCGTTCGAGAGAGAGAGCGTTAGAGAGAGAGAGCGTTAGAGAGAGAGAGCGTTAGAGAGAGAGAGTGCGTTAGGGAGAGAGTGCGTTAGAGAGAGAGAGTGCGTTAGAGAGGGAGTGCGTTAGAGAAGGAGAATGCGTTAGAGAGAGAGTGCGTTAGAGAGAGTGCGTTGGAGAGAGTGCGTTAGAGAGAGAGTGCGTTAGAGAGAGAGTGCGTTAGAGAGAGAGAGTGCGTTAGAGAGAGAGTGTGTTAGAGAGAGAGAGTGTGTTAGAGAGAGAGTGTGCGTTAGAGAGAGTGTGCGTTAGAGAGAGAGTGCGTTAGAGAGAGTGCATTGGAGAGAGAGAGTGCGTTAGAGAGAGAGTGCGTTAGAGAGAGTGTGTGCGTTAGAGAGAGAGTGCGTTAGAGAGAGAGCGTGCGTTAGAGAGAGTGAGAGAGCGTTAGAGAGAGAGAGTGCGTTAGAGAGAGAGTGCGTTAGAGAGAGTGCGTTGGAGAGAGAGAGTGCGTTAGGGAGAGTGCGTTAGAGAGAGAGAGTGCGTTAGAGAGACAGTGCGTTAGAGAGAGAGAGTGCTTAGAGAGAGAGTGTGCGTTAGAGAGAGAGTGCGTTAGAGAGAGAGTGCGTTAGAGAGAGAGTGCGTTAGAGAGAGAGTGCGTTAGAGAGTGCGTTAGAGAGAGAGAGTGCGTTATAGAGAGAGTGCGTTAGAGAGAGAGAGCGTTAGAGAGAGAGTGCGTTAGAGAGAGAGAGTGCGTTAAAGAGAGAGAGTGCGTTAGAGAGAGAGAGTGCGTTAGAGAGAGAGTGCGTTAGAGAGAGTGCGTTAGAGAGAGAGCGTTAGAGAGAGAGACCGTTAGAGAGAGAGTGTGCGTTAGAGAGAGAGAGTGCGTTAGAGAGAGAGAGTGTGTTAGAGAGAGTGCGTTGGAGAGAGAGAGTGCGTTAGAGAGAGTGCGTTGGAGAGAGAGTGCGTTAGAGAGAGTGCGTTAGAGAGAGTGCGTTAGAGAGAGTGCGTTAGAGAGAGAGAGAGCGTTAGAGAGAGTGCGTTAGAGAGAGAGTGCGTTGGAGAGAGAGACTGCGTTAGAGAGAGAGAGCGTTAGAGAGAGTGCGTTGGAGAGAGAGAGTGCGTTAGAGAGAGTGCGTTAGAGAGAGAGAGAGTGCGTTAGAGAGAGAGGGCGTTAGAGAGAGTGCGTTGGAGAGAGAGAGTGCGTTAGAGAGAGTGCGTTAGAGAGAGAGAGTGCGTTAGAGAGAGAGTGCGTTAGAGAGAGTGCGTTAGAGGGAGAGTGCGTTAGAGAGAGAGTGCGTTAGAGAGAGTGCGTTGGAGAGAGAGAGTGCGTTAGAGAGAGAGTGCGTTAGAGAGAGTGCGTTAGAGAGAGAGAGTGCGTTAGAGAGAGAGTGCGTTCGAGAGAGTGCGTTGGAGAGAGAGAGTGCGTTAGAGAGAGTGCGTTAGAGAGAGAGAGCCTTAGAGAGAGAGAGTGCGTTAGAGAGAGAGAGTGCGTTAGAGAGAGAGAGTGCGTTAGAGAGAGAGTGTGCGTTAGAGAGTGCGTTAGAGAGAGAGTGTGCGTTAGAGAGAGTGCGTTAGAGAGAGAGAGCGTTAGAGAGAGAGTGCGTTAGAGAGAGAGAGTGCATTAGAGAGAGAGTGTGCGTTAGAGAGAGAGTGCGTTAGAGAGAGAGAGTGCGTTAGAGAGAGAGTGCGTTAGAGAGTGCGTTAGAGAGAGAGAGTGCGTTATAGAGAGAGTGCGTTAGAGAGAGAGAGTGCGTTAGAGAGAGAGAGAGCGTTAGAGAGAGAGAGTGCGTTAGAGAGAGGGAGTGCGTTAAAGAGAGAGAGTGCGTTAGAGAGAGTGCGTTAGAGAGAGAGTGCGTTAGAGAGAGTGCGTTAGAGAGAGAGCGTTAGAGAGAGAGAGCGTTAGAGAGAGAGAGTGCGTTAGAGAGAGAGAGTGCGTTAGAGAGAGAGAGTGCGTTAGAGAGAGAGAGCGTTAGAGAGAGAGAGTGCGTTAGAGAGAGAGAGCGTTAGAGAGAGAGAGCGTTAGAGAGAGAGAGTGCGTTAGAGAGAGAGAGCGTTAGAGAGAGAGAGTGCGTTAGAGAGAGAGTGCGTTGGAGAGAGTGCGTTGGAGAGAGAGAGTGCGTTAGAGAGAGAGTGCGTTAGAGAGAGTGTGTTAGAGAGAGAGAGAGCGTTAGAGAGAGAGAGCGTTAGAGAGAGAGTGTGCGTTAGAAAGAGAGAGTGCGTTAGAGAGAGAGTGCGTTAGAGAGAGTGCGTTAGAGAGAGAGAGTGCGTTAGAGAGAGAGTGCGTGAGAGAGAGTGCGTGAGAGAGAGAGTGTGCGTTAGAGAGAGAGAGTGCGTTAGAGAGAGAGAGCGTTAGAGAGAGCGTTAGAGAGAGAGAGAGCGTTAGAGAGAGAGAGTGCGTTAGAGAGAGAGAGTGCGTTAGAGAGAGAGTGCGTTAGAGAGTGCGTTAGAGAGAGAGAGTGCGTTATAGAGAGAGTGCGTTAGAGAGAGAGAGTGCGTTAGAGAGAGAGTGCGTTAGAGAGAGTGCGTTGGAGAGAGAGAGTGCGTTAGAGAGAGAGTGCGTTAGAGAGAGTGCGTTGGAGAGAGAGTGCGTTAGAGAGAGAGTGCGTTAGAGAGAGAGTGCGTTAGAGAGAGAGTGCGTTCGAGAGAGAGTGTGCGTTAGAGAGAGAGAGTGCGTTAGAGAGAGAGAGTGCGTTAGAGAGAGAGAGAGCGTTATAGAGAGAGAGTGCGTTAGAGAGAGAGAGTGTTAGAGAGAGAGTGCGTTAGAGAGAGTGCGTTAGAGAGAGAGAGCGTTGGAGAGAGAGAGTGCGTTAGGGAGAGAGTGCGTTAGAGAGAGTGCGTTAGAGAGAGAGAGCGTTAGAGAGAGAGTGCGTTAGGGAGAGAGTGGGTTAGAGAGAGCGAGTGCGTTAGAGAGGGAGTGCGTTAGAGAAGGAGAGTGCGTTAGAGAGAGAGTGCGTTAGAGAGAGTGCGTGAGAGAGAGAGTGCGTTAGAGAGAGAGTGCGTTAGAGAGAGAGAGTGCGTTAGAGAGAGAGAGTGTGTTAGAGAGAGAGAGCGTTAGAGAGAGTGAGTGCGTTAGAGAGAGAGTGCGTTAGAGAGAGTGTGTGCGTTAGAGAGAGAGTGTGCGTTAGAGAGAGAGTGCGTTCGAGAGAGAGAGTGCGTTAGAGAGAGAGAGAGCGTTAGAGAGAGAGAGTGCGTTAGAGAGAGAGAGTGCGTTAGAGAGAGTGCGTTGGAGAGAGAGAGTGCGTTAGGGAGACAGTGCGTTAGAGAGAGAGAGTGCGTTAGAGAGTGCGTTAGAGAGAGAGAGTGCGTTATAGAGAGAGTGCGTTAGAGAGAGAGAGTGCGTTAGAGAGAGAGCGTTGGAGAGAGAGAGTGCGTTAGAGAGAGAGAGTGCGTTAGAGAGAGAGAGTGCGTTAGAGAGAGAGAGCGTTAGAGAGAGAGAGTGCGTTAGAGAGAGAGAGCGTTAGAGAGAGAGAGCGTTAGAGAGAGAGAGCGTTAGAGAGAGAGAGTGCGTTAGAGAGAGAGAGCGTTAGAGAGAGAGAGTGCGTTAGAGAGAGAGAGTGCGTTAGAGAGAGAGTGCGTTGGAGAGAGTGCGTTGGAGAGAGAGAGTGCGTTAGAGAGAGAGTGAGTTAGAGAGAGTGTGTTAGAGAGAGAGAGAGCGTTAGAGAGAGAGCGTTAGAGAGACAGTGTGCGTTAGAAAGAGAGAGTGCGTTAGAGAGAGAGTGCGTTAGAGAGAGTGCGTTAGACAGAGAGAGTGCGTTAGAGAGAGAGTGCGTTAGAGAGAGTGCGTGAGAGAGAGAGTGTGTGATAGAGAGAGAGAGTGCGTTAGAGAGAGAGAGCGTTAGAGAGAGAGAGCGTTAGAGAGAGAGAGAGCGTTAGAGAGAGAGAGTGCGTTAGAGAGAGAGAGCGTTAGAGAGAGAGTGCGTTAGAGAGAGTGCGTTAGAGAGAGAGAGCGTTCGAGAGAGAGAGCGTTAGAGAGAGAGAGCGTTAGAGAGAGAGAGCGTTAGAGAGAGAGAGTGCGTTAGGGAGAGAGTGCGTTAGAGAGAGAGAGTGCGTTAGAGAGGGAGTGCGTTAGAGAAGGAGAATGCGTTAGAGAGAGAGTGCGTTAGAGAGAGTGCGTTGGAGAGAGTGCGTTAGAGAGAGAGTGCGTTAGAGAGAGAGTGCGTTAGAGAGAGAGAGTGCGTTAGAGAGAGAGTGTGTTAGAGAGAGAGAGTGTGTTAGAGAGAGAGTGTGCGTTAGAGAGAGTGTGCGTTAGAGAGAGAGTGCGTTAGAGAGAGTGCATTGGAGAGAGAGAGTGCGTTAGAGAGAGAGTGCGTTAGAGAGAGTGTGTGCGTTAGAGAGAGAGTGCGTTAGAGAGAGAGCGTGCGTTAGAGAGAGTGAGAGAGCGTTAGAGAGAGAGAGTGCGTTAGAGAGAGAGTGCGTTAGAGAGAGTGCGTTGGAGAGAGAGAGTGCGTTAGGGAGAGTGCGTTAGAGAGAGAGAGTGCGTTAGAGAGACAGTGCGTTAGAGAGAGAGAGTGCTTAGAGAGAGAGTGTGCGTTAGAGAGAGAGTGCGTTAGAGAGAGAGTGCGTTAGAGAGAGAGTGCGTTAGAGAGAGAGTGCGTTAGAGAGTCAGTGTGCGTTAGTAAGAGAGAGTGCGTTAGAGAGAGAGTGCGGTAGAGAGAGTGCGTTAGACAGAGAGAGTGCGTTAGAGAGAGAGTGCGTTAGAGAGAGTGCGTGAGAGAGAGAGTGTGTGTTAGAGAGAGAGAGTGCGTTAGAGAGAGAGAGCGTTAGAGAGAGAGAGCGTTAGAGAGAGAGAGAGCGTTAGAGAGAGAGAGTGCGTTAGAGAGAGAGAGCGTTAGAGAGAGAGTGCGTTAGAGAGAGTGCGTTAGAGAGAGAGAGCGTTCGAGAGAGAGAGCGTTAGAGAGAGAGAGCGTTAGAGAGAGAGAGCGTTAGAGAGAGAGAGTGCGTTAGGGAGAGAGTGCGTTAGAGAGAGAGAGTGCGTTAGAGAGGGAGTGCGTTAGAGAAGGAGAATGCGTTAGAGAGAGAGTGCGTTAGAGAGAGTGCGTTGGAGAGAGTGCGTTAGAGAGAGAGTGCGTTAGAGAGAGAGTGCGTTAGAGAGAGAGAGTGCGTTAGAGAGAGAGTGTGTTAGAGAGAGAGAGTGTGTTAGAGAGAGAGTGTGCGTTAGAGAGAGTGTGCGTTAGAGAGAGAGTGCGTTAGAGAGAGTGCATTGGAGAGAGAGAGTGCGTTAGAGAGAGAGTGCGTTAGAGAGAGTGTGTGCGTTAGAGAGAGAGTGCGTTAGAGAGAGAGCGTGCGTTAGAGAGAGTGAGAGAGCGTTAGAGAGAGAGAGTGCGTTAGAGAGAGAGTGCGTTAGAGAGAGTGCGTTGGAGAGAGAGAGTGCGTTAGGGAGAGTGCGTTAGAGAGAGAGAGTGCGTTAGAGAGACAGTGCGTTAGAGAGAGAGAGTGCTTAGAGAGAGAGTGTGCGTTAGAGAGAGAGTGCGTTAGAGAGAGAGTGCGTTAGAGAGAGAGTGCGTTAGAGAGAGAGTGCGTTAGAGAGTGCGTTAGAGAGAGAGAGTGCGTTATAGAGAGAGTGCGTTAGAGAGAGAGAGCGTTAGAGAGAGAGTGCGTTAGAGAGAGAGAGTGCGTTAAAGAGAGAGAGTGCGTTAGAGAGAGAGAGTGCGTTAGAGAGAGAGTGCGTTAGAGAGAGTGCGTTAGAGAGAGAGCGTTAGAGAGAGAGACCGTTAGAGAGAGAGTGTGCGTTAGAGAGAGAGAGTGCGTTAGAGAGAGAGAGTGTGTTAGAGAGAGTGCGTTGGAGAGAGAGAGTGCGTTAGAGAGAGTGCGTTGGAGAGAGAGTGCGTTAGAGAGAGTGCGTTAGAGAGAGTGCGTTAGAGAGAGTGCGTTAGAGAGAGAGAGAGCGTTAGAGAGAGTGCGTTAGAGAGAGAGTGCGTTGGAGAGAGAGACTGCGTTAGAGAGAGAGAGCGTTAGAGAGAGTGCGTTGGAGAGAGAGAGTGCGTTAGAGAGAGTGCGTTAGAGAGAGAGAGAGTGCGTTAGAGAGAGAGGGCGTTAGAGAGAGTGCGTTGGAGAGAGAGAGTGCGTTAGAGAGAGTGCGTTAGAGAGAGAGAGTGCGTTAGAGAGAGAGTGCGTTAGAGAGAGTGCGTTAGAGGGAGAGTGCGTTAGAGAGAGAGTGCGTTAGAGAGAGTGCGTTGGAGAGAGAGAGTGCGTTAGAGAGAGAGTGCGTTAGAGAGAGTGCGTTAGAGAGAGAGAGTGCGTTAGAGAGAGAGTGCGTTCGAGAGAGTGCGTTGGAGAGAGAGAGTGCGTTAGAGAGAGTGCGTTAGAGAGAGAGAGCCTTAGAGAGAGAGAGTGCGTTAGAGAGAGAGAGTGCGTTAGAGAGAGAGAGTGCGTTAGAGAGAGAGTGTGCGTTAGAGAGTGCGTTAGAGAGAGAGTGTGCGTTAGAGAGAGTGCGTTAGAGAGAGAGAGCGTTAGAGAGAGAGTGCGTTAGAGAGAGAGAGTGCATTAGAGAGAGAGTGTGCGTTAGAGAGAGAGTGCGTTAGAGAGAGAGAGTGCGTTAGAGAGAGAGTGCGTTAGAGAGTGCGTTAGAGAGAGAGAGTGCGTTATAGAGAGAGTGCGTTAGAGAGAGAGAGTGCGTTAGAGAGAGAGAGAGCGTTAGAGAGAGAGAGTGCGTTAGAGAGAGGGAGTGCGTTAAAGAGAGAGAGTGCGTTAGAGAGAGTGCGTTAGAGAGAGAGTGCGTTAGAGAGAGTGCGTTAGAGAGAGAGCGTTAGAGAGAGAGAGCGTTAGAGAGAGAGAGTGCGTTAGAGAGAGAGAGTGCGTTAGAGAGAGAGAGTGCGTTAGAGAGAGAGAGCGTTAGAGAGAGAGAGTGCGTTAGAGAGAGAGAGCGTTAGAGAGAGAGAGCGTTAGAGAGAGAGAGTGCGTTAGAGAGAGAGAGCGTTAGAGAGAGAGAGTGCGTTAGAGAGAGAGTGCGTTGGAGAGAGTGTGTTGGAGAGAGAGAGTGCGTTAGAGAGAGAGTGCGTTAGAGAGAGTGTGTTAGAGAGAGAGAGAGCGTTAGAGAGAGAGAGCGTTAGAGAGAGAGTGTGCGTTAGAAAGAGAGAGTGCGTTAGAGAGAGAGTGCGTTAGAGAGAGTGCGTTAGAGAGAGAGAGTGCGTTAGAGAGAGAGTGCGTGAGAGAGAGTGCGTGAGAGAGAGAGTGTGCGTTAGAGAGAGAGAGTGCGTTAGAGAGAGAGAGCGTTAGAGAGAGAGAGCGTTAGAGAGAGAGAGAGCGTTAGAGAGAGAGAGTGCGTTAGAGAGAGAGAGTGCGTTAGAGAGAGAGTGCGTTAGAGAGTGCGTTAGAGAGAGAGAGTGCGTTATAGAGAGAGTGCGTTAGAGAGAGAGAGTGCGTTAGAGAGAGAGTGCGTTAGAGAGAGTGCGTTGGAGAGAGAGAGTGCGTTAGAGAGAGAGTGCGTTAGAGAGAGTGCGTTGGAGAGAGAGTGCGTTAGAGAGAGAGTGCGTTAGAGAGAGAGTGCGTTAGAGAGAGAGTGCGTTCGAGAGAGAGTGTGCGTTAGAGAGAGAGAGTGCGTTAGAGAGAGAGAGTGCGTTAGAGAGAGAGAGAGCGTTATAGAGAGAGAGTGCGTTAGAGAGAGAGAGTGTTAGAGAGAGAGTGCGTTAGAGAGAGTGCGTTAGAGAGAGAGAGCGTTGGAGAGAGAGAGTGCGTTAGGGAGAGAGTGCGTTAGAGAGAGTGCGTTAGAGAGAGAGAGCGTTAGAGAGAGAGTGCGTTAGGGAGAGAGTGGGTTAGAGAGAGCGAGTGCGTTAGAGAGGGAGTGCGTTAGAGAAGGAGAGTGCGTTAGAGAGAGAGTGCGTTAGAGAGAGTGCGTGAGAGAGAGAGTGCGTTAGAGAGAGAGTGCGTTAGAGAGAGAGAGTGCGTTAGAGAGAGAGAGTGTGTTAGAGAGAGAGAGCGTTAGAGAGAGTGAGTGCGTTAGAGAGAGAGTGCGTTAGAGAGAGTGTGTGCGTTAGAGAGAGAGTGTGCGTTAGAGAGAGAGTGCGTTCGAGAGAGAGAGTGCGTTAGAGAGAGAGAGAGCGTTAGAGAGAGAGAGTGCGTTAGAGAGAGAGAGTGCGTTAGAGAGAGTGCGTTGGAGAGAGAGAGTGCGTTAGGGAGACAGTGCGTTAGAGAGAGAGAGTGCGTTAGAGAGTGCGTTAGAGAGAGAGAGTGCGTTATAGAGAGAGTGCGTTAGAGAGAGAGAGTGCGTTAGAGAGAGAGCGTTGGAGAGAGAGAGTGCGTTAGAGAGAGAGAGTGCGTTAGAGAGAGAGAGTGCGTTAGAGAGAGAGAGCGTTAGAGAGAGAGAGTGCGTTAGAGAGAGAGAGCGTTAGAGAGAGAGAGCGTTAGAGAGAGAGAGCGTTAGAGAGAGAGAGTGCGTTAGAGAGAGAGAGCGTTAGAGAGAGAGAGTGCGTTAGAGAGAGAGAGTGCGTTAGAGAGAGAGTGCGTTGGAGAGAGTGCGTTGGAGAGAGAGAGTGCGTTAGAGAGAGAGTGAGTTAGAGAGAGTGTGTTAGAGAGAGAGAGAGCGTTAGAGAGAGAGCGTTAGAGAGACAGTGTGCGTTAGAAAGAGAGAGTGCGTTAGAGAGAGAGTGCGTTAGAGAGAGTGCGTTAGACAGAGAGAGTGCGTTAGAGAGAGAGTGCGTTAGAGAGAGTGCGTGAGAGAGAGAGTGTGTGTTAGAGAGAGAGAGTGCGTTAGAGAGAGAGAGCGTTAGAGAGAGAGAGCGTTAGAGAGAGAGAGAGCGTTAGAGAGAGAGAGTGCGTTAGAGAGAGAGAGCGTTAGAGAGAGAGTGCGTTAGAGAGAGTGCGTTAGAGAGAGAGAGCGTTCGAGAGAGAGAGCGTTAGAGAGAGAGAGCGTTAGAGAGAGAGAGCGTTAGAGAGAGAGAGTGCGTTAGGGAGAGAGTGCGTTAGAGAGAGAGAGTGCGTTAGAGAGGGAGTGCGTTAGAGAAGGAGAATGCGTTAGAGAGAGAGTGCGTTAGAGAGAGTGCGTTGGAGAGAGTGCGTTAGAGAGAGAGTGCGTTAGAGAGAGAGTGCGTTAGAGAGAGAGAGTGCGTTAGAGAGAGAGTGTGTTAGAGAGAGAGAGTGTGTTAGAGAGAGAGTGTGCGTTAGAGAGAGTGTGCGTTAGAGAGAGAGTGCGTTAGAGAGAGTGTGTGCGTTAGAGAGAGAGTGCGTTAGAGAGAGAGCGTGCGTTAGAGAGAGTGAGAGAGCGTTAGAGAGAGAGAGTGCGTTAGAGAGAGAGTGCGTTAGAGAGAGTGCGTTGGAGAGAGAGAGTGCGTTAGGGAGAGTGCGTTAGAGAGAGAGAGTGCGTTAGAGAGACAGTGCGTTAGAGAGAGAGAGTGCTTAGAGAGAGAGTGTGCGTTAGAGAGAGAGTGCGTTAGAGAGAGAGTGCGTTAGAGAGAGAGTGCGTTAGAGAGAGAGTGCGTTAGAGAGTGCGTTAGAGAGAGAGAGTGCGTTATAGAGAGAGTGCGTTAGAGAGAGAGAGCGTTAGAGAGAGAGTGCGTTAGAGAGAGAGAGTGCGTTAAAGAGAGAGAGTGCGTTAGAGAGAGAGAGTGCGTTAGAGAGAGAGTGCGTTAGAGAGAGTGCGTTAGAGAGAGAGCGTTAGAGAGAGAGACCGTTAGAGAGAGAGTGTGCGTTAGAGAGAGAGAGTGCGTTAGAGAGAGAGAGTGTGTTAGAGAGAGTGCGTTGGAGAGAGAGAGTGCGTTAGAGAGAGTGCGTTGGAGAGAGAGTGCGTTAGAGAGAGTGCGTTAGAGAGAGTGCGTTAGAGAGAGTGCGTTAGAGAGAGAGAGCGTTAGAGAGAGTGCGTTAGAGAGAGAGTGCGTTGGAGAGAGAGACTGCGTTAGAGAGAGAGAGCGTTAGAGAGAGTGCGTTGGAGAGAGAGAGTGCGTTAGAGAGAGTGCGTTAGAGAGAGAGAGAGTGCGTTAGAGAGAGAGGGCGTTAGAGAGAGTGCGTTGGAGAGAGAGAGTGCGTTAGAGAGAGTGCGTTAGAGAGAGAGAGTGCGTTAGAGAGAGAGTGCGTTAGAGAGAGTGCGTTAGAGGGAGAGTGCGTTAGAGAGAGAGTGCGTTAGAGAGAGTGCGTTGGAGAGAGAGAGTGCGTTAGAGAGAGAGTGCGTTAGAGAGAGTGCGTTAGAGAGAGAGAGTGCGTTAGAGAGAGAGTGCGTTCGAGAGAGTGCGTTGGAGAGAGAGAGTGCGTTAGAGAGAGTGCGTTAGAGAGAGAGAGCCTTAGAGAGAGAGAGTGCGTTAGAGAGAGAGAGTGCGTTAGAGAGAGAGAGTGCGTTAGAGAGAGAGTGTGCGTTAGAGAGTGCGTTAGAGAGAGAGTGTGCGTTAGAGAGAGTGCGTTAGAGAGAGAGAGCGTTAGAGAGAGAGTGCGTTAGAGAGAGAGAGTGCATTAGAGAGAGAGTGTGCGTTAGAGAGAGAGTGCGTTAGAGAGAGAGAGTGCGTTAGAGAGAGAGTGCGTTAGAGAGTGCGTTAGAGAGAGAGAGTGCGTTATAGAGAGAGTGCGTTAGAGAGAGAGAGTGCGTTAGAGAGAGAGAGAGCGTTAGAGAGAGAGAGTGCGTTAGAGAGAGGGAGTGCGTTAAAGAGAGAGAGTGCGTTAGAGAGAGTGCGTTAGAGAGAGAGTGCGTTAGAGAGAGTGCGTTAGAGAGAGAGCGTTAGAGAGAGAGAGCGTTAGAGAGAGAGAGTGCGTTCGAGAGAGAGAGTGCGTTAGAGAGAGAGAGCGTTAGAGAGAGAGAGTGCGTTAGAGAGAGAGAGCGTTAGAGAGAGAGAGCGTTAGAGAGAGAGAGTGCGTTAGAGAGAGAGAGCGTTAGAGAGAGAGAGTGCGTTAGAGAGAGAGTGCGTTGGAGAGAGTGCGTTGGAGAGAGAGAGTGCGTTAGAGAGAGAGTGCGTTAGAGAGAGTGTGTTAGAGAGAGAGAGAGCGTTAGAGAGAGAGAGCGTTAGAGAGAGAGTGTGCGTTAGAAAGAGAGAGTGCGTTAGAGAGAGAGTGCGTTAGAGAGAGTGCGTTAGAGAGAGAGAGTGCGTTAGAGAGAGAGTGCGTGAGAGAGAGTGCGTGAGAGAGAGAGTGTGCGTTAGAGAGAGAGAGTGCGTTAGAGAGAGAGAGCGTTAGAGAGAGAGAGCGTTAGAGAGAGAGAGAGCGTTAGAGAGAGAGAGTGCGTTAGAGAGAGAGAGTGCGTTAGAGAGAGAGTGCGTTAGAGAGTGCGTTAGAGAGAGAGAGTGCGTTATAGAGAGAGTGCGTTAGAGAGAGAGAGTGCGTTAGAGAGAGAGTGCGTTAGAGAGAGTGCGTTGGAGAGAGAGAGTGCGTTAGAGAGAGAGTGCGTTAGAGAGAGTGCGTTGGAGAGAGAGTGCGTTAGAGAGAGAGTGCGTTAGAGAGAGAGTGCGTTAGAGAGAGAGTGCGTTCGAGAGAGAGTGTGCGTTAGAGAGAGAGAGTGCGTTAGAGAGAGAGAGTGCGTTAGAGAGAGAGAGAGCGTTATAGAGAGAGAGTGCGTTAGAGAGAGAGAGTGTTAGAGAGAGAGTGCGTTAGAGAGAGTGCGTTAGAGAGAGAGAGCGTTGGAGAGAGAGAGTGCGTTAGGGAGAGAGTGCGTTAGAGAGAGTGCGTTAGAGAGAGAGAGCGTTAGAGAGAGAGTGCGTTAGGGAGAGAGTGGGTTAGAGAGAGCGAGTGCGTTAGAGAGGGAGTGCGTTAGAGAAGGAGAGTGCGTTAGAGAGAGAGTGCGTTAGAGAGAGTGCGTGAGAGAGAGAGTGCGTTAGAGAGAGAGTGCGTTAGAGAGAGAGAGTGCGTTAGAGAGAGAGAGTGTGTTAGAGAGAGAGTGCGTTAGAGAGAGAGTGCGTTAGAGAGAGAGAGTGCGTTAGAGAGAGAGTGCGTTAGAGAGAGAGAGTGCGTTAGAGAGAGAGTGTGCGTTAGAGAGAGAGTGTGCGTTAGAGGGAGAGTGCGTTAGAGAGAGAGAGAGTGCGTTAGAGAGAGTGCATTGGAGAGAGAGAGTGCGTTAGAGAGAGAGTGCGTTAGAGAGAGAGTGCGTTAGAGAGAGAGAGTGCGTTAGAGAGAGAGTGCATTAGAGAGGGAGAGTGCGTAAGAGAGAGAGAGTGTGCGTTAGAGAGAGAGAGAGCATTAGAGAGAGTGAGTGCGTTAGAGAGAGAGTGCGTTAGAGAGTGTGTGCGTTAGAGAGAGTGTGCGTTAGAGAGAGAGTGCGTTCGAGAGAGAGAGTGCGTTAGAGAGAGAGAGAGCGTTAGAGAGAGAGAGTGCGTTAGAGAGAGAGAGTGCGTGAGAGAGAGTGCGTTGGAGAGAGAGAGTGCGTTAGGGAGACAGTGCGTTGGAGAGAGAGAGTGCGTTAGAGAGTGCGTTAGAGAGAGAGAGTGCGTTAGAGAGAGAGAGTGCGTTAGAGAGAGAGCGTTGGAGAGAGAGAGTGCGTTAGAGAGAGAGAGTGCGTTAGAGAGAGAGAGTGCGTTAGAGAGAGAGAGCGTTAGAGAGAGAGAGTGCGTTAGAGAGAGAGAGCGTTAGAGAGAGAGAGCGTTAGAGAGAGAGAGCGTTAGAGAGAGAGAGCGTTAGAGAGAGAGAGCGTTAGAGAGAGAGAGTGCGTTAGAGAGAGAGAGCGTTAGAGAGAGAGAGTGCGTTAGAGAGAGAGAGTGCGTTAGAGAGAGAGTGCGTTGGAGAGAGTGCGTTGGAGAGAGAGAGTGCGTTAGAGAGAGAGTGAGTTAGAGAGAGTGTGTTAGAGAGAGAGAGAGCGTTAGAGAGAGAGCGTTAGAGAGAGAGTGTGCGTTAGAAAGAGAGAGTGCGTTAGAGAGAGAGTGCGTTAGAGAGAGTGCGTTAGACAGAGAGAGTGCGTTAGAGAGAGAGTGCGTTAGAGAGAGTGCGTGAGAGAGAGAGTGTGCGTTAGAGAGAGAGAGTGCGTTAGAGAGAGAGAGCGTTAGAGAGAGAGAGCGTTAGAGAGAGAGAGAGCGTTAGAGAGAGAGAGTGCGTTAGAGAGAGAGAGCGTTAGAGAGAGAGTGCGTTAGAGAGAGTGCGTTAGAGAGAGAGAGCGTTCGAGAGAGAGAGCGTTAGAGAGAGAGAGCGTTAGAGAGAGAGAGCGTTAGAGAGAGAGAGTGCGTTAGGGAGAGAGTGCGTTAGAGAGAGAGAGTGCGTTAGAGAAGGAGTGCGTTAGAGAAGGAGAGTGCGTTAGAGAGAGAGTGTGTTAGAGAGAGAGAGTGTGTTAGAGAGAGAGTGTGCGTTAGAGAGAGTGTGCGTTAGAGAGAGAGTGCGTTAGAGAGAGTGCATTGGAGAGAGAGAGTGCGTTAGAGAGAGAGTGCGTTAGAGAGAGTGTGTGCGTTAGAGAGAGAGTGCGTTAGAGAGAGAGCGTGCGTTAGAGAGAGTGAGAGAGCGTTAGAGAGAGAGAGTGCGTTAGAGAGAGAGTGCGTTAGAGAGAGTGCGTTGGAGAGAGAGAGTGCGTTAGGGAGAGTGCGTTAGAGAGAGAGAGTGCGTTAGAGAGACAGTGCGTTAGAGAGAGAGAGTGCTTAGAGAGAGAGTGTGCGTTAGAGAGAGAGTGCGTTAGAGAGAGAGAGTGCGTTAGAGAGAGAGTGCGTTAGAGAGTGCGTTAGAGAGAGAGAGTGCGTTATAGAGAGAGTGCGTTAGAGAGTGAGAGAGCGTTAGAGAGAGAGTGCGTTAGAGAGAGAGAGTGCGTTAAAGAGAGAGAGTGCGTTAGAGAGAGAGAGTGCGTTAGAGAGAGAGTGCGTTAGAGAGAGTGCGTTAGAGAGAGAGCGTTAGAGAGAGAGACCGTTAGAGAGAGAGTGTGCGTTAGAGAGAGAGAGTGCGTTAGAGAGAGAGAGTGTGTTAGAGAGAGTGCGTTGGAGAGAGAGAGTGCGTTAGAGAGAGTGCGTTGGAGAGAGAGTGCGTTAGAGAGAGTGCGTTAGAGAGAGTGCGTTAGAGAGAGTGCGTTAGAGAGAGAGAGAGCGTTAGAGAGAGTGCGTTAGAGAGAGAGTGCGTTGGAGAGAGAGACTGCGTTAGAGAGAGAGAGCGTTAGAGAGAGTGCGTTGGAGAGAGAGAGTGCGTTAGAGAGAGTGCGTTAGAGAGAGAGAGAGTGCGTTAGAGAGAGAGGGCGTTAGAGAGAGTGCGTTGGAGAGAGAGAGTGCGTTAGAGAGAGTGCGTTAGAGAGAGAGAGTGCGTTAGAGAGAGAGTGCGTTAGAGAGAGTGCGTTAGAGGGAGAGTGCGTTAGAGAGAGAGTGCGTTAGAGAGAGTGCGTTAGAGAGAGAGTGCGTTAGAGAGAGTGCGTTAGAGAGAGAGAGTGCGTTAGAGAGAGAGAGTGCGTTAGAGAGAGAGTGCGTTCGAGAGAGTGCGTTGGAGAGAGAGAGTGCGTTAGAGAGAGTGCGTTAGAGAGAGAGAGCGTTAGAGAGAGAGAGTGCGTTAGAGAGAGAGAGTGCGTTAGAGAGAGAGAGTGCGTTAGAGAGAGAGTGCGTTGGAGAGAGTGCGTTGGAGAGAGAGAGTGCGTTAGAGAGAGAGTGCGTTAGAGAGAGTGTGTTAGAGAGAGAGAGAGCGTTAGAGAGAGAGAGCGTTAGAGAGAGAGTGTGCGTTAGAAAGAGAGAGTGCGTTAGAGAGAGAGTGCGTTAGAGAGAGTGCGTTAGAGAGAGAGAGTGCGTTAGAGAGAGAGTGCGTTAGAGAGAGTGCGTGAGAGAGAGAGTGTGCGTTAGAGAGAGAGAGTGCGTTAGAGAGAGAGAGCGTTAGAGAGAGAGAGCGTTAGAGAGAGAGAGAGCGTTAGAGAGAGAGAGTGCGTTAGAGAGAGAGAGTGCGTTAGAGAGAGAGTGCATTAGAGAGTGCGTTAGAGAGAGAGAGTGCGTTATAGAGAGAGTGCGTTAGAGAGAGAGAGTGCGTTAGAGAGAGAGTGCGTTAGAGAGAGTGCGTTGGAGAGAGAGAGTGCGTTAGAGAGAGAGTGCGTTAGAGAGAGTGCGTTGGAGAGAGAGTGCGTTAGAGAGAGAGTGCGTTAGAGAGAGAGTGCGTTCGAGAGAGAGTGTGCGTTAGAGAGAGAGAGTGCGTTAGAGAGAGAGAGTGCGTTAGAGAGAGAGAGTGCGTTAGAGACAGAGAGTGCGTTAGAGAGAGAGTGAGCGTTAGAGAGAGAGAGTGCGTTAGAGAGAGCGTTAGAGAGAGAGAGTGCGTTAGAGAGAGAGAGAGCGTTATAGAGAGAGAGTGCGTTAGAGAGAGAGAGTGTTAGAGAGAGAGTGCGTTAGAGAGAGTGCGTTAGAGAGAGAGAGCGTTGGAGAGAGAGAGTGCGTTAGGGAGAGAGTGCGTTAGGGAGAGAGTGCGTTAGAGAGAGTGCGTTAGAGAGAGAGAGCGTTAGAGAGAGAGTGCGTTAGGGAGAGTGTGCGTTAGAGAGAGCGAGTGCGTTAGAGAGGGAGTGCGTTAGAGAAGGAGAGTGCGTTAGAGAGAGAGTGCGTTAGAGAGAGTGCGTTAGAGAGAGTGCGTGAGAGAGAGAGTGCGTTAGAGAGAGAGTGCGTTAGAGAGAGAGAGTGCGTTAGAGAGAGAGAGTGTGTTAGAGAGAGAGTGCGTTAGAGAGAGAGTGCGTTAGAGAGAGAGAGTGCGTTAGAGAGAGAGTGCGTTAGAGAGAGAGAGTGCGTTAGAGAGAGAGTGTGCGTTAGAGAGAGAGTGTGCGTTAGAGGGAGAGTGCGTTAGAGAGAGAGAGAGTGCGTTAGAGAGAGAGAGAGTGCGTTAGAGAGAGAGTGCGTTAGAGAGAGAGTGCGTTAGAGAGAGAGAGTGCGTTAGAGAGAGAGTGCATTAGAGAGAGAGAGTGCGTAAGAGAGAGAGAGTGCGTTAGAGAGAGAGTGTGCGTTAGAGAGAGAGAGAGCGTTAGAGAGAGTGAGTGCGTTAGAGACAGAGTGCGTTAGAGAGAGTGTGTGCGTTAGAGAGAGAGTGTGCGTTAGAGAGAGAGTGCGTTCGAGAGAGAGAGTGCGTTAGAGAGAGAGAGAGCGTTAGAGAGAGAGAGTGCGTTAGAGAGAGAGAGTGCGTTAGAGAGAGTGCGTTGGAGAGAGAGCGTTGGAGAGAGAGAGTGCGTTAGGGAGACAGTGCGTTGGAGAGAGAGAGTGCGTTAGAGAATGCGTTAGAGAGAGAGAGTGCGTTATAGAGAGAGTGCGTTAGAGAGAGAGAGTGCGTTAGAGAGAGAGCGTTGGAGAGAGAGAGTGCGTTAGAGAGAGAGAGTGCGTTAGAGAGAGAGAGCGTTAGAGAGAGAGAGTGCGTTAGAGAGAGAGAGCGTTAGAGAGAGAGAGCGTTAGAGAGAGAGAGCGTTAGAGAGAGAGAGTGCGTTAGAGAGAGAGAGCGTTAGAGAGAGAGAGTGCGTTAGAGAGAGAGAGTGCGTTAGAGAGAGAGTGCGTTGGAGAGAGTGCGTTGGAGAGAGAGAGTGCGTTAGAGAGAGTGTGAGTTAGAGAGAGTGTGTTAGAGAGAGAGAGCGTTAGAGAGAGAGCGTTAGAGAGAGAGTGTGCGTTAGAAAGAGAGAGTGCGTTAGAGAGAGAGTGCGTTAGACAGAGAGAGTGCGTTAGAGAGAGAGTGCGTTAGAGAGAGAGTGCGTTAGAGAGAGTGCGTGAGAGAGAGAGTGTGCGTTAGAGAGAGAGAGTGCGTTAGAGAGAGAGAGCGTTAGAGAGAGAGAGCGTTAGAGAGAGAGAGAGCGTTAGAGAGAGAGAGTGCGTTAGAGAGAGAGAGCGTTAGAGAGAGAGTGCGTTAGAGAGAGTGCGTTAGAGAGAGAGAGCGTTCGAGAGAGAGAGCGTTAGAGAGAGAGAGCGTTAGAGAGAGAGAGCGTTAGAGAGAGAGAGTGCGTTAGGGAGAGAGTGCGTTAGAGAGAGAGAGTGCGTTAGAGAGGGAGTGCGTTAGAGAAGGAGAGTGCGTTAGAGAGAGAGTGCGTTAGAGAGAGTGCGTTGGAGAGAGTGCGTTAGAGAGAGAGTGCGTTAGAGAGAGAGTGCGTTAGAGAGAGAGAGTGCGTTAGAGAGAGAGTGTGTTAGAGAGAGAGAGTGTGTTAGAGAGAGAGTGTGCGTTAGAGAGAGTGTGCGTTAGAGAGAGAGTGCGTTAGAGAGAGTGCATTGGAGAGAGAGAGTGCGTTAGAGAGAGAGTGCGTTAGAGAGAGTGTGTGCGTTAGAGAGAGAGTGCGTTAGAGAGAGAGCGTGCGTTAGAGAGAGTGAGAGAGCGTTAGAGAGAGAGAGTGCGTTAGAGAGAGAGTGCGTTAGAGAGAGTGCGTTGGAGAGAGAGAGTGCGTTAGGGAGAGTGCGTTAGAGAGAGAGAGTGCGTTAGAGAGACAGTGCGTTAGAGAGAGAGAGTGCTTAGAGAGAGAGTGTGCGTTAGAGAGAGAGTGCGTTAGAGAGAGAGAGTGCGTTAGAGAGAGAGTGCGTTAGAGAGTGCGTTAGAGAGAGAGAGTGCGTTATAGAGAGAGTGCGTTAGAGAGAGAGAGAGCGTTAGAGAGAGAGTGCGTTAGAGAGAGAGAGTGCGTTAAAGAGAGAGAGTGCGTTAGAGAGAGAGAGTGCGTTAGAGAGAGAGTGCGTTAGAGAGAGTGCGTTAGAGAGAGAGCGTTAGAGAGAGAGACCGTTAGAGAGAGAGTGTGCGTTAGAGAGAGAGAGTGCGTTAGAGAGAGAGAGTGTGTTAGAGAGAGTGCGTTGGAGAGAGAGAGTGCGTTAGAGAGAGTGCGTTGGAGAGAGAGTGCGTTAGAGAGAGTGCGTTAGAGAGAGTGCGTTAGAGAGAGAGAGAGCGTTAGAGAGAGTGCGTTAGAGAGAGAGTGCGTTGGAGAGAGAGACTGCGTTAGAGAGAGAGAGCGTTAGAGAGAGTGCGTTGGAGAGAGAGAGTGCGTTAGAGAGAGTGCGTTAGAGAGGGAGAGAGTGCGTTAGAGAGAGAGGGCGTTAGAGAGAGTGCGTTGGAGAGAGAGAGTGCGTTAGAGAGAGTGCGTTAGAGAGAGAGAGTGCGTTAGAGAGAGAGTGCGTTAGAGAGAGTGCGTTAGAGGGAGAGTGCGTTAGAGAGAGAGTGCGTTAGAGAGAGTGCGTTGGAGAGAGAGAGTGCGTTAGAGAGAGAGTGCGTTAGAGAGAGTGCGTTAGAGAGAGAGAGTGCGTTAGAGAGAGAGTGCGTTCGAGAGAGTGCGTTGGAGAGAGAGAGTGCGTTAGAGAGAGTGCGTTAGAGAGAGAGAGCCTTAGAGAGAGAGAGTGCGTTAGAGAGAGAGAGTGCGTTAGAGAGAGAGAGTGCGTTAGAGAGAGAGTGTGCGTTAGAGAGAGAGTGCGTTAGAGAGAGAGTGTGCGTTAGAGAGAGTGCGTTAGAGAGAGAGAGCATTAGAGAGAGAGTGCGTTAGAGAGAGAGAGTGCATTAGAGAGAGAGTGTGCGTTAGAGAGAGAGTGCGTTAGAGAGAGAGAGTGCGTTAGAGAGAGAGTGCGTTAGAGAGTGCGTTAGAGAGAGAGAGTGCATTATAGAGAGAGTGCGTTAGAGAGAGAGAGTGCGTTAGAGAGAGAGAGAGCGTTAGAGAGAGAGAGTGCGTTAGAGAGAGGGAGTGCGTTAAAGAGAGAGAGTGCGTTAGAGAGAGTGCGTTAGAGAGAGAGTGCGTTAGAGAGAGTGCGTTAGAGAGAGAGCGTTAGAGAGAGAGAGCGTTAGAGAGAGAGAGTGCGTTAGAGAGAGAGAGTGCGTTAGAGAGAGAGAGCGTTAGAGAGAGAGAGTGCGTTAGAGAGAGAGAGCGTTAGAGAGAGAGAGCGTTAGAGAGAGAGAGTGCGTTAGAGAGAGAGAGCGTTAGAGAGAGAGAGTGCGTTAGAGAGAGAGAGTGCGTTAGAGAGAGAGTGCGTTGGAGAGAGTGCGTTGGAGAGAGAGAGTGCGTTAGAGAGAGAGTGCGTTAGAGAGAGTGTGTTAGAGAGAGAGAGAGCGTTAGAGAGAGCGTTAGAGAGAGAGTGTGCGTTAGAAAGAGAGAGTGCGTTAGAGAGAGAGTGCGTTAGAGAGAGTGCGTTAGAGAGAGAGAGTGCGTTAGAGAGAGAGTGCGTTAGAGAGAGTGCGTGAGAGAGAGAGTGTGCGTTAGAGAGAGGGAGTGCGTTAGAGAGAGAGAGCGTTAGAGAGAGAGAGCGTTAGAGAGAGAGAGAGCGTTAGAGAGAGAGAGTGCGTTAGAGAGAGAGAGCGTTAGAGAGAGAGTGCGTTAGAGAGAGTGCGTTAGAGAGAGAGAGCGTTCGAGAGAGAGAGCGTTAGAGAGAGAGAGCGTTAGAGAGAGAGAGCGTTAGAGAGAGAGAGTGCGTTAGGGAGAGAGTGCGTTAGAGAGAGAGAGTGCGTTAGAGAGGGAGTGCGTTAGAGAAGGAGAGTGCGTTAGAGAGAGAGTGCGTTAGAGAGAGTGCGTTGGAGAGAGTGCGTTGGAGAGAGTGCGTTAGAGAGAGAGTGCGTTAGAGAGAGAGAGTGCGTTAGAGAGAGAGTGTGTTAGAGAGAGAGTGTGCGTTAGAGAGAGTGTGCGTTAGAGAGAGAGTGCGTTAGAGAGAGTGCATTGGAGAGAGAGTGCGTTAGAGAGAGAGTGCGTTAGAGAGAGAGTGTGCGTTAGAGAGACAGAGAGCGTTAGAGAGAGAGAGTGCGTTAGAGAGAGAGTGCGTTAGAGAGAGTGTGTGCGTTAGAGAGAGAGTGCATTAGAGAGAGAGCGTGCGTTAGAGAGAGTGAGAGAGCGTTAGAGAGAGAGAGTGCGTTAGAGAGAGAGTGCGTTAGAGAGAGTGCGTTGGAGAGAGAGAGTGCGTTAGGGAGAGTGCGTTAGAGAGAGAGAGTGCGTTAGAGAGACAGTGCGTTAGAGAGAGAGAGTGCTGAGAGTGAGAGTGTGCGTTAGAGAGAGAGTGCGTTAGAGAGAGAGAGTGCGTTAGAGAGAGAGTGCGTTAGAGAGTGCGTTAGAGAGAGAGAGTGCGTTATAGAGAGAGTGCGTTAGAGAGAGAGAGAGCGTTAGAGAGAGAGTGCGTTAGAGAGAGAGAGTGCGTTAAAGAGAGAGAGTGCGTTAGAGAGAGAGAGTGCGTTAGAGAGAGAGTGCGTTAGAGAGAGTGCGTTAGAGAGAGAGCGTTAGAGAGAGAGACCGTTAGAGAGAGAGTGTGCGTTAGAGAGAGAGAGTGTGTTAGAGAGAGTGCGTTGGAGAGAGAGAGTGCGTTAGAGAGAGTGCGTTGGAGAGAGAGTGCGTTAGAGAGAGTGCGTTAGAGAGAGTGCGTTGGAGAGAGAGAGTGCGTTAGAGAGAGTGCGTTAGAGAGAGAGAGCCTTAGAGAGAGAGAGTGCGTTAGAGAGAGAGAGTGCGTTAGAGAGAGAGAGAGCGTTAGAGAGAGAGAGTGCGTTAGAGAGAGAGAGTGCGTTAGAGAGAGGGAGTGCGTTAAAGAGAGAGAGTGCGTTAGAGAGAGTGCGTTAGAGAGAGAGTGCGTTAGAGAGAGTGCGTTAGAGAGAGAGCGTTAGAGAGAGAGACCGTTAGAGAGAGAGTGCGTTAGAGAGAGAGAGTGTGTTAGAGAGAGTGCGTTGGAGAGAGAGAGTGCGTTAGAGAGAGTGCGTTGGAGAGAGAGTGCGTTAGAGAGAGTGCGTTAGAGAGAGTGCGTTAGAGAGAGAGAGAGCATTAGAGAGAGTGCGTTAGAGAGAGAGTGCGTTGGAGAGAGAGACTGCGTTAGAGAGAGAGAGCGTTAGAGAGGGTGCGTTGGAGAGAGAGAGTGCGTTAGAGAGAGTGCGTTAGAGAGAGAGACCGTTAGAGAGAGAGTGTGCGTTAGAGAGAGAGAGTGCGTTAGAGAGAGAGAGTGTGTTAGAGAGAGTGCGTTGGAGAGAGAGAGTGCGTTAGAGAGAGTGCGTTGGAGAGAGAGTGCGTTAGAGAGAGTGCGTTAGAGAGAGTGCGTTAGAGAGAGAGAGAGCATTAGAGAGAGTGCGTTAGAGAGAGAGTGCGTTGGAGAGAGAGACTGCGTTAGAGAGAGAGAGCGTTAGAGAGGGTGCGTTGGAGAGAGAGAGTGCGTTAGAGAGAATGCGTTAGAGAGAGAGAGAGTGCGTTAGAGAGAGAGGGCGTTAGAGAGAGAGGGCGTTGGAGAGAGAGAGTGCGTTAGAGAGAGTGCGTTAGAGAGAGAGAGTGCGTTAGAGAGAGAGTGCGTTAGAGAGAGTGCGTTAGAGGGAGAGTGCGTTAGAGAGAGAGTGCGTTAGAGAGAGTGCGTTGGAGAGAGAGAGTGCGTTAGAGAGAGAGTGCGTTAGAGAGAGAGAGTGCGTTAGAGAGAGAGTGCGTTCGAGAGAGTGCGTTGGAGAGAGAGAGTGCGTTAGAGAGAGTGAGCGTTAGAGAGAGAGAGCGTTAGAGAGAGAGAGTGCGTTAGAGAGAGAGAGTGCGTTAGAGACAGAGAGTGCGTTAGAGAGAGAGTGTGCGTTAGAGAGAGAGTGCATTAGAGAGAGAGTGTGCGTTAGAGAGAGTGCGTTAGAGAGAGAGAGCGTTAGAGAGAGAGAGTGCGTTAGAGAGAGTGCGTTAGAGAGAGTGCGTTAGAGAGAGTGCGTTAGAGAGAGAGAGCGTTAGAGAGAGTGCGTTGGAGAGAGAGAGTGCGTTAGAGAGAGAGAGTGCGTTAGAGAGAGAGAGTGCGTTAGAGAGAGAGAGTGCGTTAGAGAGAGAGTGTGCGTTAGAGAGAGAGTGCGTTAGAGAGAGAGAGTGCGTTAGAGAGAGAGTGCGTTCGAGAGAGAGAGTGCGTTATAGAGAGAGTGCGTTGGAGAGAGAGAGTGCGTTAGAGAGAGTGCGTTGGAGAGAGAGAGTGCGTTAGAGAGAGAGAGAGCGTTAGAGAGAGTGCGTTGGAGAGAGTGAGCGTTAGAGAGAGAAAGTGCGTCAGAGAGAGAGTGCGTGAGAGAGAGAGCTTTAGAGAGAGCGTTAGAGAGAGAAAGTGCGTTAGAGAGAGAGTGCGTGAGAGAGAGAGC
Organism: Mustelus asterias; assembly: GCF_964213995.1. Taxonomy (NCBI): domain Eukaryota; kingdom Metazoa; phylum Chordata; class Chondrichthyes; order Carcharhiniformes; family Triakidae; genus Mustelus; species Mustelus asterias. The sequence continues at coordinate 60,888 of NW_027590234.1, forward strand.
TTTAGGGAGAGCGTTAGAGAGAGAGAGAGAGAGAGCATTAAAGAAAGAGAGAGAGAGCATTAAAGAGAGAGAGAGAGAGCATTAGAGAGAGAGAGAGCATTAAAGAGAGAGAGAGCATTAAAGAGAGAGAGAGAGAGCATTAGAGAGAGAGAGAGAGAGGGCATTAGAGAGAGAGAGAGAGAACATTAGAGAGAGAGAGCGTTAGAGAGAGAGCGTTAGAGAGAGAAAGCATTAGAGAGTAACGGCATTAGACAGAGAGCATTAGAGGGAGAGAGAGCGTTAGGAATAGAGAGAGCGTTAGGAATAGAGAGAGCGTTAGGGAGAGAGTGAGCGTTAGGGAGAGAGAGAGGGAGCAAGCATTAGAAAGAAAGAGAGAAAGAGGGAGAGAGAGAGATTGCAGTTACACACAACCCCCCCCCGCTCCCGGGGTGTGAGGGAATCAGACTCAGCTCTGTCCCAGCAGACTTACCGTCAGTGCCCGCAGGATGGTGAGAGTCTCCGGGTGCCCGCTCGGAGGGTCAGCGTGTGAGCCCGATCCAGAAAACGTTCCCATGGCCGCTGCTGCCTGGGGTTGGGGAGGAAGGAGAGGGGTGGAAAGAGAGGGGAAAGGTTACTGTCTCAACATGACCAAGAACATTTGGAGTATTGTGAGCCGTTTTGGACTCCATATCAAAAGAAGGATGTGCCGGCCTTGGAAAGGGTCCAGAGGAAGTTCAGAAGGATGATCCCTGGAATGAAGAGCTTGTCGTATGAGGAACACTTGAGGACTCTGGGTCTGTACTCATTGGAGTTTAGAAGGATGAGGGGGGATCTTATTGAAACTTACAGGATACTGCGAGGCCTGGATAGAGTGGATGTGGAGAGGATGTTTCCACCAGTAGGAAAAACTAGAACCAGAGGCACAACCTCAGGCGATCCTTTAAAACAGAGATGAGGAGGAATTTCTTCAGCCAGAGAGTGGTGAATCTGCAGAATTCTTTGCTGCAGTAGCTGTGGAGGCCGGGTCATTGAGTGTCTTTAAGACAGAGATAGATAGGTTCTTGATTAATAAGGGGATCAGGGCGATGGGGAAAAGGCAGGAGAATGGGGATGAGAAAAATATCAGCCATGATTGAATGACACAGCAGACTCGATGGGCCGAGTGGTCTAATTCTGCTCCTATGTCTTATGGTCTTAGCATTCTCACCCCGCAGACCACCCACACAGACATCTCTCCTCTCCTCTTCCTCCCCCATCCTCCTCCTCTCTTCCTCTCCTCGCTCTCCCCCTCTCCCCATCTTTCTCTCTCTGTCGCTAGCTCTTCTGCCTCACGCTCCCCACTCCATCTTCCCCCTGCTCTCCACTCCTTCCCCCTGCTCCTCCCTCTCTCCCCATCTCTGCCTCTCTCCTACCCTCCCCCTACCGCCCATCTCCCATCTCTGCCTCTCCCTCCCTCAACCCCCTCTCCCCATCTCTGCTTGTCTCTCCCTTATTCCCCTCCACCCCTCCCTCTCCCCCTCTCTCTCCCTTATTCCTCTCCACCCCTCCCTCTCCCCCTCTCTCTCCCTCACTCCCTCCCTGTCTCTCCCCTCTCCCTCCCCCTTTCCCCTCTCCGTATTTCCCTCTCCCTCTCTCTCTCCCTCACTCCCTCCCTGTCTCTCCCCTCTCCCTTTGTCCCTCTCTCCCCCTCTCTCTCCCCCTTTCCCCTCTCCGTCTTTCCCTCTCCCCGTCTCTCTCTCTCTCTCGCTCGCTGTCTCCAGATTTCGTCTGCTAAAGTGTAAGGGTTTATTGTCAGAGGAAGGGCTCAGGGTCACAGTCGGGGTCAGACGAGGGGTCGAGTGTCACAATGCACAACAGGGGTCAGGTGAGGCTTTCAGGGTCACAGTAGGAGTAGGCAAAGGTTCAAGGGTCATGGTATGTAACATGAGTCAGTTCAAGGGATACAAAATTGGCTTGATGACAGAAGCCAGGGGCTAGTTGTAAAGGGTTGTTTTTCAAACTGGAGGTCTGTGATCAGCGGTGTGCCTCAGGGATCTGTGCTGGGCCCACTGTTATTTGACATTTATCTTAATGATTTGGATGAGAATATAGGAGGCATGGTTAGTAAGTTTGCAGATGACACCAAGATTGGTGGCATAGTGGACAGTGAAGAAGGTTCATAGAATCATAGAAACCCTATAGTACAGAAAGAGGCCATTCGGCCCACCGAGTCTGCACTGACCAGAAACCCACCCAGGCCCTACCCCCATATCCCTCCATATTTACCCACTAATCCCTCCAACGTACACATCTCAGGACACTGAGGGGCAATTTTTTTTTTAACCTGGCCAATCAACCTAACTCGCACATCTTTGGACTGTGGGAGGAAACCGGAGCACCCGGAGGAAACCCACGCAGGCACGAGGAGAATGTGCAAACTCCACACAGACAGTGACCCGAGCCGGGAATCGAACCCAGGACCCTGGAGCTGTGAAGCAGCAGTGCTAACCACTGTGCTACCGTGCCGCCCGTGCCGATTATCTCGGATTGCAACGGCACCTTGACCAATTGGGCCAGTGGACTGACGAATGGCAGATGGAGTTTAGATAAATGTGAGGTGATGCATTTTGGTAGATTGAACCAGGGCAGGACTTACTCAGTTAATGGTAGGGCATTGGGGAGAGTTACAGAACAAAGAGATCTTGCGGTACATGTTCACAGCTCCTTGAAAGTGGAGTCACAGGTGGACAGAGTGGTGAAGAAGGCATTTGGCATGCTTGGTTTCATCAGTCAGAACATTGAATACCGGAGTTGGGACATTTTGTTGAAGTTGTGCAAGACATTGGTAAGGCCACACTTGGAATACTGTGTGCAATTCTGGTCACCCTGTTATAGAAAGGATATTATTAAACTAGAAAGAGTGCAAAAAAGATTTACTAGGCTGCTACCGGGACTTGATGGTTTAGCTATAAGGAGAGGCTGGATAGACTGGGACTTTTTTCTCTGGAGCGTAGGAGGCTGAAGGGGGATCTTATAGAGGTCTACAAAATAATGAGGGGCACAGATCAGCTAGATAGTCAATATCTTTTCCCAAAGGTAGGGGAGTCTAAAACTAGAGGGCATAGGTTTAAGGTGAGAGGGGAGAGATACAGAAGTGTCTAGAGGGGCAAATTTTTCACACAGAGGGTGGTGAGTGTCTGGGATAAGCTGCCAGAGGTAGTAGTAGAGGCGGATACAATTTTGTCTTTTAAAAAGCGTTTAGACATTCCATGGGCAAGATGGGTATAGAGGGATATGGGCCAAATGTGGGCAATTGGGACTAGCTTCAGGGTTTAAAAAAAAAGGGTGGCAGGGACAAATTGGGTCGAAGGGCCTGTTTCCATGCTGTAAACCTGTCAGTTCCCTGGGGGGTTCGACCTCTTTGTTCGACTGGAGCAGGACTGAGGGAGAGATTCTTAGCAGGAGTGCTGAGGGGAAGCAAAGTACTGATTTATTTATTTATTGTATTCCTTGTTTGTTTCGCGGGCTTTTTTCAAGGTTTTAAATTAAGGGAAGTGACATCAGCTGAAGGGGATTCTGGGAGGTTGAGTTCTTAGTATAAAATTCAGTTACCCGGGGGGTTCAACCTCTTTGTTCGACTGGAGCATAAAAAGCCGGCCGCACTATACAGCGAGCAGCATAATGTGTGGGCAGCAGAGTGAGTGGGAAGCAGAGTGTGAGCTATAAGGGCTTTGGCTCACAGGGCTTAGGCAGAAAGGGCGAGGCAAGGCTAGTTATTTTTATCCAAACCTATATAGGATAAGGGTAACTATGAGCGATAGGCCAGTTCGGTGCTTCCGGTGTGGGATGTGGGAGTTCCTGGAAACACCTAGCCTCCCGGAGGTTCACATTTGCGCCAGGTGCGTGGAACTGCAGCTCCTGAGGGACCGTGTCATGGAACTGGAGCTGCAGATTGCTGACCTTGGTCTAGTCAGGGAGAATGAGAGAATAATTGACATGAGTTATAGGGAACTAGTTACACCAGGGCATCGGGAGGAAGACACGTGGGTCACAGTTAGGAGGAGTAAAGGGCAGAAGGGTAAAGTACCAGGGAGTACTCCAGTGGCTGTCTCTCAAAATAGGAAGGGCTCGGTGACAGGTGTGAGAGGGGAGGGGAGTGAGCAATTAGTGGTGGGGTCACCTGTGGTTGTCCCATTCCAAAGCAGGTATATTGTTTTGGATAGTGTGGAGGAGGATGACTCTCCAGTGGTAAGACACAGTGACCAGGTCACTGGCACAGAGTCAGGCTCTGTGGCCCGGAAAGGAAAGAGGGGGGTTAGGAGAGCAATAGTGGTGGGGGACGCGTTGGTTCGAGGCACGGACAGGCGATTCTGTGGGTGCGAACGGGACTCCAGGATGGTAGTCTGCCTACCTGGTGCTGGGGTCACGGATGTCTCCGAGCGGATAGGAGGCATATTAAAAGGGGAAGATAAAGAAACGGATGTCATTGTACACATTGGTGCAAATGACGTAGATAGGAAGAGCAGGGGGATTCTACGAGAGCAATTCAGGGAGTTGGGAAATAGACTAAAAAGTAGGGCCTTTAGGGTGGCCATCTCTGGGCTGCTCCCAATGGCTCGTGCCAGTGAGGCGAAGAATAGGGAGTTAGTACAATTGAATGCTTGGCTAAAGGACTGGTCCAGGAGGGAGGGCTTCATTTTCATAGATCAATGGGAAGTTTTCAGGAGAGGATGGCACCTGTACAAGAAGGACAGGTCACAACTAAGTTGGAAGGGCACGAATATCCTGGCTGGGAGTTTTGCTAGTGCAGTTCGGGGGGTTTTAAACTAGTATGGCAGGGGGGTGGGGATCAAAATATTAGGTCTACAAGTGTAGAGGCTGGGGCGAGCTTGGGGCTGGGACAAGGCTGGCAAAGAAGAAGAGCACTCTGGGGGAGGATGACCTCACTGGGCCTGGAGGTCTGGAGTGCTTATACTTCAATGCAAGGAGCGTAGCAGGTAAGACAGACGAACGTGGGGCCTTAATGCGCACGAGGAATTTGGATGTGGTTGCGGTGACAGAGACTTGGTTGAAAGAGGGACAGGACTGGCAGCTGAATATTCCAGGGTACAAGTGTTTTAGGCGAGACAGAGGAGGGGCCAAAAGAGGTGGGGGAGTAGCAGTATTAGTTGGAGAGCATATTACAGCGGTGCAGAGGGAGGACAATTCAGAGGGGTCATGTAACGAGTCACTCTGGGTGGAGCTTAGAAACAGGAAGGGCGCAGTCACTATGTTGGGGGTATACTACAGGCGCCCCAACAGCCCAAGGGAAGTGGAAGAACGGATATGTCAGGAGATACTGGATAGGTGCAGGAAAAATAGGGTTGTTGTAGTGGGAGACTTCAATTTCCCTGGTATGGACTGGAAATCGCTGAGAGCTGGGACTCTGAATGGGGAGGAATTTGTAAAATGCGTACAGGAGGGTTCTTTGGAACAATATGTAGACAGCCCGACTAGAGAGGGGGCTACACTGGACCTGGTACTGGGGAATGAGCCCGCTCAGGTCTTCAAAGTTTCGGTAGGGGAACATGTGGCAAATAGTGACCACAATTCTGTTAGCTTTAGGATAGTGATGGAAAAGGATGAGTGGTGTCCCAAGGGTAAGGTGTTGGATTGGGGGAACGCTAACTTAAGTGGGATTAGGCAGAAATTGGCAGCTGTTGATTGGGAGAGGCTGTTTGAGGGTAAATCCACATCTGGCATGTGGGAGTCTTTTAAGGAACAGTTGTTAGGGCTACAGGACAGGCATGTGCCTGTAAAAAAGGATAGGAAGGGTAGGATTCGAGAACCGTGGATAACCAGGGAAATTGAGGGACTGGTCAAAAAGAAAGTATAAAGAACAATACAGCACAGGAACAGGCCCTTCGGCCCTCCGTATGTTAGGTCCAGGCAGCTAAAAACGGAGGGAGCTCTGGAGGAGTACAAAGAAAGTAGGAAAGAACTCAAACGGGGAATTAGAAGAGCAAAAAGGGGTCACAAAATGTTCTTGGCAGACAGGATTAAGGAGAATCCCAAGGCATTTTATTCATACGTTAGGAACAAAAGGGTTGTCAGGGAAAAAATCGGACCTCTCAGGGACAAAAGTGGGGAATTATGCTTGGAGCCCAAAGAATCCTAAATGAATATTTTGCGTCGGTATTCACAAAGGAGAGGGATGTGTTGACTGGGAGTGTCTCGGAGGGGAGTGTTGAACCGTTGGAGAAAATCTCCATGACAAAGGAGGAAGTGTTAGTTTTGTTAGAGAATATAAAGACTGACAAATCCCCAGGGCCTGATGGAATCTATCCAAGGCTGCTCAGGGAGACGAGAGGTGAAATCGCTGGGCCTCTGACGCAAATCTTTGTCTCGTCACTGGACGCAGGTGAGGTCCCAGAGGATTGGAGGATAGCTAATCTGGTCCCGTTATTTAAGAAGGGTAGGAAGGATAACCCGGGTAATTGTAGGCCGGTGAGCTTGACATCCGTGGTGGGGAAGTTGTTGGAGAAGATTCTTAGAGATAGGATGTATGCGCATTTAGAAAGGAATAAACTCATTAACGATAGTCAACATGGTTCTGTGAGAGGGAGGTCATGCCTCACTAACCTGGTGGAGTTTTTTGAAGAAGTGACCAGAATAGTTGACGAGGGAAGGGCCGTGGATGTCGTCTATATGGACTTTAGTAAAGCGTTTGACAAAGTCCCTCATGGTAGGCTGGTGAAAAAGGTTGGATCTCATGGGATAAAGGGGGAGGTGGCTAGATGGGTGGAGAACTGGCTTGGTCACAGAAGACAGAGGGTGGTAGTGGAAGGGTCTTTTTCTGGCTGGAGGCCTGTGACTAGTGGTGTTCCGCAGGGCTCTGTATTGGGACCTCTGCTGTTTGTGATTTATATAAATGATCTGGAAGAAGGTGTAACTGGGGTGATCAGTAAGTTTGCAGACGACACAAAATTGGCAGGACTTGCAGATAGTGAGGAGCATTGTCAGAAGCTACAGAAGGATATAGATAGGCTGGAAATTTGGGCAAAGAAATGGCAGATGGAGTTCAATCCTGATCAATGCGAAGTGATGCATTTTGGTAGAAATAATGTAGGGAGGAGCTATACGATAAATGGCAGAACCATAAAGGTGTAGATACGCAGAGGGACCTGGGTGTGCAAGTCCACAGATCCTTGAAGGTGACGTCACAGGTGGAGAAGGTGGTGAAGAAGGCATATGGCATGCTTCCCTTTATAGGACGGGGCATAGAGTATAAAAGTTGGGGTCTGATGTTGCAGATGTATAGAATGTTGGTTCGTCCGCATTTGGAATACTGCGCCCAGTTCGGGTCGCCACACTACCAGAAGGACGTGGAGGCTTTGGAGAGAGTGCAGAGGAGGTTTACCAGGATGTTGCCTGGTATGGAGGGGCTTAGTTATGAGGAGAGATTGGGTAAGCTGGGGTTGTTCTCCCTGGAAAGACGGAGGATGAGGGGAGACTTAATAGAGGTGTATAAAATTATGAAAGGCATAGATAGGGTGAACGGTGGGAAGCTTTTCCCCAGGTCGGTGGTGACGTTCACGAGGGGTCATAAGTTCAAGGTGAAGGGGGGGGGGGTTTAACACAGATATCAGACGGACATATTTTACACAGAGGGTGGTGGGGGCCTGGAATGCGCTGCCAGGCAGGGTGGTGGAGGCGGACACACTGGGAACGTTTAAGACTTATCTCGACAGCCATATGAACAGAGTGGGAATGGAGGGATACAAAAGAATGGTCTAGTTTGGACCAGGGAGCGGCGCGGGCTTGGAGGGCCGAAGGGCCTGTTCCTGTGCTGTATTGTTCTTTGTTCTTAAACCTCTATGACTCTAAGGGTCGAGGGTCACATTGTGTGACAGGGGTCAGTGGAAGGGTTCAGGATCACAGCAGAGGCCAGTTCAAGACCCAAGGGTCACAGTGTGTGACAGGAGTCAGGGAAGGGTCAAGGGTCACACAGTGTATGACCGGGAAAGGGGAAAGGTTGTGAGTCATGGTTCTGGACAGGAGTCAGGGGAAGAGCCAGTGTGGAACAGGGATCAGGAGGAAGGTCGAGGGTCACGATGCAATAGAAGGGTCAGGGGAATCGTCGAGGGTCAGTTGACAGGACAAGAGTTAGGGGAAGGTCGAGGGTCACGCAGCAGGACATGGGTCGGGAAGGTCGAAGGTCACAAGGCAGGACAGTTTGGGGGAAGGTTGAGGGTCACAAGGCAGGGAAGGGGTAAGGAGAAGGCCAAGGGACATGAGGCAGGACAGGGGCCAGGGGAAGGGTTGAACGTTACAATGCAGGACAGAGGAAAGATCGAGGGTGAGGTGCAGGAGGTGAGATCAGCTCCCTCTTTCTGCATCCCCTCAGTCTCACACTCAGCCCCTTGCCCAATAACTCACGTTGCCAAGGTTACGGAGAGCCATGCACTCCTCGGGTGCCAGGACTCCATCGAAAACCACTCGCTGGGACCCACTCAACTGGTTCCAATCCATCAGCACTTTCAGATTTGCAAAGGGCAGGGAGGAGGCTGCACAGAGAGGAAGGAGAGTTAGACAGAAACAGAAGGAATCCCTCCCTCAATTCTGTTACACAGGAACAGGAGGGACCATTCAGCCCGCTCGAGCCTATGACACAGGAATAGGTCATTCAACCTCCCACTCAACTGACAAAGGAGCAGCGCTCCAAAAGCGAGTGGCGTTTGCTACCAAATAAACCTGTTGGACTTTAACCTGGTGTTGTTAGACTTCTTACCCCATCAAACACTCCCAGGACAGGTACAGCATAGGTTTAGGTACAGAGTAAAGCTCCTTGTACACTGCCCCCATCAAACACTCCCAGGACAGGGACAGCACGGGGTTAGATACAGAGAAAAGCCCCCTCTACACTGCCCCCATCGAACACTCCCAGGACAGGGACAGCACGGGGTTAGATACAGAGTAAAGCTCCCTCTACACTGTCCCCATCGAACACTCCCAGGACAGGTACAGCACGGGGTTAGATACAGAGTAAAGCTCCCTCTACACTGCCCCCATCGAACACTCCCAGGACAGGGACAGCACGGGGTTAGATACAGAGTAAAGCTCCCTCTACACTGCCCCCATCAAACACTCCCAGGACAGGTACAGCACGGGGTTAGATACAGAGTAAAGCTCCCTCCACACTGTCCCCATCAAACACTCCCAGGACAGGGACAGCACGGGGTTAGATACAGAGAAAAGCCCCCTCTACACTGTCCCCATCAAACACTCCCAGGACAGGTACAGCACGGGGTTAGATACAGAGTAAAGCTCCCTCTACACTGCCCCCATCAAACACTCCCAGGACAGGGACAGCACGGGGTTAGATACAGAGAAAAGCCCCCTCTACACTGTCCCCATCAAACACTCCCAGGACAGGGACAGCACGGGGTTAGATACAGAGTAAAGCTCCCTCTACATTGTCCCCATCAAACACTCCCAGGACAGATACAGCACGGGGTTAGATACAGAGAAAAGCCCCCTCTACACTGTCCCCATCAAATACTGCCAGGACAGGTACAGCATGGAGTTAGATACAGAAAAAAGCTTCCTTTACACTGACGCATCAAACACTCCCAGGAGAGTTACATCACAGGGTTAGATAACAACATAAGAACTAGGGTTCTTATCCGGCCCCTTGAACCTGCTCCACCAGTCAATAAGATCATGGCTGATCTTTTTGAGGACTCAGCTCCACTTACCCGCCTGCTCACCATAACCCTTAATTCCTTTACCATTTAAAAATGTATCTATCCTTGCCATAAAAACATTCAATGAGGTAGCCTCAACTGCTTCACTGGGCAGGGAATTCCACAGATTCACAACCCTTTGTGTGAAGAAGTTCCTCCTCAACTCAGTCCTCAATCTGCTTCCCCTTATTTTGAGGCTATGCCCCCTAGTTCTAGTTTCACCCGCCAGTGGAAACAACTTCCCTGCTTCTATCTTATCTATTGCCTTCATAATCTTTTATGTTTCCAAAAGATTTCCCCTCATTCTTCTGAATTCCAATGAGTATAGCTCCAGTCTACTCAGTCTCTCCTCATAGGCCAACCCTCTCAACTCCGGAGTCAACCTAGTGAATCTCCTCTGCACCCCCTCCAGTGCCAGTATATCCTTTCTCAAGTAAGGAGACCAAAACTGTACACAGTACTCCAGGTGTGGCCTCACCAGCACCTTATACAGCTGCAAATCCCAGGACAGATACAACACAGAGATAGATACAGAGTAAAGCTCCAGCCACACTGTCCTCATTAAACACTTCCAGGGCAGGTGCAGCACGGAGTTAGATACAGAAAAAAGCTCCCACTACACTGACCCATCAAACACACAAGTACAGATAAAGCATGGGGTTAGATACTAGTCAAGCTCCCTCTACACTGTCCTCATCAAACACAGCCAGGGCAGGTAAAGCATGGGGTTAGATACAGAGCAAAGATCCCTCCACAGTGTCCCCGTTCAAACACTCCCAAGAGAGGTACAGCATGGGGTTAGATACAGAGTAAACCTCCCTCTATACTGTCCTCATCAATTACTGCCAGGACAGGTACAGCACAGAGTTAGATACAGAAAAAAGCTTCCCTTACACTGACGCATCAAACACTCCCAGGAGTTACATCACAGGGTTAGTTAACAAATTGCGAAAGTGGGGACATGTTCGGCACAACTTTGTGGGCTGAAGGGCCTGTATTGTGCTGTAGTTTTTCAATGTTTCTATGTTTAACAACATAAGAACTAGGAGCAGGAGTAGGCTATCTGGCCCCTCGAGCCTGCTCCGCCATTCAATAGGATCATGGCTGATCTTTTCGTGGACTCAGCTCCACTTACCCGCCCGCTCACCATAACCCTTAACGTCTGTACTGTTTAAAAATTTTAGTTTCACCTGCCAGTGGAAACAACTTCCCTGCTTCTATCTTATCTATTCCCTTCATAATCTTATATGTTTCTATGATCGATAAAGTCAGGGCAGAACTTACTCGGTTAATGGTAGGGCATTGGGGAGAGTTACAGAACAAAGCGTTAGATACAGAATAAAGCACCCTCTACACTGTCCTCACTAAACACTCTCAGGACAGGTACAGCATGGGGTTAGATACAGAGTAAAGCTCCCTCTACACTGTCCCCATCAAACACTCCCAGGACAGGTACAGCACGGGGTTAGATACAGAGTAAAGCTCCCTCTACACTGTCCCCACCAAACACTCCCGGACAGGTACAGCACGGGGTTAGATACAGAGAAAGCTCCCTCTACACTGTCCTCATTAAACACTCCCAGGACAGATATAGCAAGGGGTCAGATAAAGAGTAAATCTCCCTCTATATTGTCCTCATCAAAAACTCACAGGACAGTACAGCGCGGGGTTAGATATAGAGTTAAGCTCTCTCTACATTGTCCCCATCAAACACTCCCAGGACAGGTACAGCACGGGGTTAGATACAGAGTAAAGCTCCCTCTACACTGTCCTCATCAAACACTCCCAGGACAGGTACAGCACGGGGTTAGATACAGAGTAAAGCTCCCTCTACACTGTCCTCATCAAACACTCCCAGGACAGGTACAGCACGGGGTTAGATACAGAGTAAAGCTCTCTCTACATTGTCCCCATCAAACACTCTCAGTAGAGATACAGCATGGGGTTAGATCTGCACTCTTATTGAAACTTACAGAATACTGAAAGGCCTGGATAGACTGGACGTGAGGAAGGTGTTTCCATTAGTAGACTCGGATCCGAGGGCACAGCCTCAGAATAAAGGGATGACTCTTTAGAAATGAGCTGAGGAAGAATTTCTACAAGCAGGTGGTGAATCTATGGAATTCATTGTCACAGAGCGCTGTGGAGTCGAGGCACTGAGTGTATTTAAGACAGAGGTAGACAGGTTCTTGATTCGTAGTGGGATCAAAGGTTACAGGGAAAAGGCAGGAGAATGGAGTTGAGAAAAGTCTTTGCCATGATTGAATGGTGGAGCAGTCTCGATGGGCTGAATGCCCGAATTCTGCTCCTATACCTTATAATCCTATGATCTACACCACGGGTCTCCAAACTATGGCCCACGAGCCACACCCGGCCCGCAGCGGGCTAACATCTGGCCCGCAGCCAGTGGGGCGGGACGGGATTCCCGCTGCTGAAAACACTCCCGCGTCCGGAACCCCGCTGCTGACTCAGGATCCAGACGCGAGGACGGAAGCCACAGGCCGGACATTTGCTGCCGCTCCGCGCGGTGTCTGATGGACCCATGGGAATCCCCGCCCTCTTTACCGGCCTATTGTCCAATCAGAGCTGTCGTCCTGTGACTGACAGTTCATTAAACGAATCAGCAATTGAGACATCTGTTATCCAATTGCCGCTCCGCATTGCCTGAGTGACAGCTGCTTTATCCAATCCGTAAGCTCCATCTGTCTGAACTGAGCGAGAACAATGACAATGATGGCGGCAATTCAGACCAATCAGTTATGGAAGGAAAAAAGAAAAGAAAAGTGGACAGTGAGTGCCGCCTGTTTAATGAAGAATGGGGTGTAAAGTACTACTTTGTAGAAGCAGGTGATAAAGCCTCGTGTGTCATATGCAACAAAACTGTTGCAGTTTTGAAGGAGTACAATGTACGTCGGCACTATGAGACCAAACATGAACCAAGTTATTCCCAATTCACAGGAACACAGCGTTTGGAAAAATTTGAATCAATGCAACGCAGGTTGCTTTCCCAACAAGCTTTTTTTACGCAGAAGATAACTGAAAATGAAGCTTTAACCAGGGCCAGCTACAAACTAGCTTATGTGTTGGCTAAAAGAGGAAAGCCATTCACCGATGGAGATCTCATCAAAGAGTGTATAATGGAAGCAGTGGAAGAGTTATGCCCAGAAAAAGCAAACCTGTTCAAAATCATCAGTCTTGCGCCAAATACTGTTGCTCGTAGAATTGAGGATATAGGAAACAATATATTTCATCAAATTGCAGACAAAGCAAGAAATTTTCAGTTGTATTCTCTCGCACTTGATGAATCGACTGATGTGTGTGACACATCACAACTCCTAGTATTCATCCGTGGCGTCGACAGTGAATTTAATGTGACACAAGAATTAGCATCAGTGCATAGCATGCACAGCACAGTAACTGGAGAAGACATCTTCAAAGAATTGCAAAAAGCTGTGTTAGAATATAACCTGGAGTGGAATAAACTGCAATGCGTGACAATTGATGAAGGAAAGAACATGTCTGGGGTGAAGAAAGGTTTGGTTGGACAAATCACAAAAGCTTGTGAGGTTGGTGGATTCTCAAAGCCCATGTTTCTGCATTGCATTATCCATCAACAAGTATTGTGCGGAAAATATGTGGATATGTCTTGCGTTCTGAAACCTGTTGTTTCAATAGTGAATTTCATTCGATCTCACGGGCTTAATCATCGCCAGTTCATTTATAAAACTAATTTTTTTTCTTTGGCCCCCAAAAATGTGTAAAATATACGATGTGGCCCTCGTACTGAAACGTTTGGAGACCCCTGATGTACACTATCCCATTCAAACTCCCTCTACACTATCCCCATCAAACACTCCCTCTACACTATCCCCATCAAACACTCCCTCTACACTATCCCCATCAAACACTCCCTCTACACTGTCCCATTCAAACTCCCTCTACACTGTCCCCATCAAACACTCCCTCTACACTATCCCCATCAAACACTCCCTCTACACTGTCCCATTCAAACTCCCTCTACACTATCCCCATCAAACTCCCTCTACACTGTCCCATTCAAACTCCCTCTACACTATCCCATTCAAACTCCCTCTACACTATCCCCATCAAACTCCCTCTACACTGTCCCATTCAAACTCCCTCTACACTATCCCCATCAAACTCCCTCTACACTATCCCCATCAAACTCCCTCTACACTATCCCCATCAAACTCCCTCTACACTGTCCCCATCAAACTCCCTCTACACTGTCCCATTCAAACACTCCCTCTACACTGTCCCATTCAAACTCCCTCTACACTGTCCCATTCAAACTCCCTCTACACTATCCCATTCAAACTCCCTCTACACTATCCCCATCAAACTCCCTCTACACTGTCCCATTCAAACTCCCTCTACACGATCCCCATCAAACTCCCTCTACACTATCCCCATCAAACTCCCTCTACACTATCCCCATCAAACTCCCTCTACACTGTCCCCATCAAACTCCCTCTACACTGTCCCATTCAAACACTCCCTCTACACTGTCCCATTCAAACTCCCTCTACACTATCCCCATCAAACTCCCTCTACACTGTCCCATGCAAACTCCCTCTACACTATCCCCATCAAACTCCCTCTACACTATCCCCATCAAACTCCCTCTACACTATCCCCATCAAACTCCCTCTACACTGTCCCCATCAAACTCCCTCTACACTGTCCCATTCAAACTCCCTCTACACTGTCCCATTCAAACTCCCTCTACACTATCCCCATCAAACTCCCTCTACACTGTCCCATTCAAACTCCCTCTACACTATCCCCATCAAACTCCCTCTACACTGTCCCATTCAAACTCCCTCTACACTGTCCCATTCAAACACTCCCTCTACACTGTCCCATTCAAACTCCCTCTACACTGTCCCATTCAAACTCCCTCTACACTGTCCCATTCAAACTCCCTCTACACTGTCCCATTCAAACTCCCTCTACACTATCCCCATCAAACTCCCTCTACACTGTCCCCATCAAACTCCCTCTACACTGTCCTCATCAAACTCCCTCTACACTGTCCCCATCAAACTCCCTCTACACTGTCCCCATCAAACTCCCTCTACACTGTCCCATTCAAACTCCCTCTACACTGTCCCATTCAAACTCCCTCTACACTGTCCCATTCAAACTCCCTCTACACTGTCCCATTCAAACACTCCCTCTACACTGTCCCATTCAAACTCCCTCTACACTGTCCCATTCAAACTCCCTCTACACTGTCCCATTCAAACTCCCTCTACACTGTCCCATTCAAACTCCCTCTACACTATCCCCATCAAACTCCCTCTACACTGTCCCCATCAAACTCCCTCTACACTGTCCCATTCAAACTCCCTCTACACTGTCCCATTCAAACTCCCTCTACACTGTCCCATTCAAACTCCCTCTACACTGTCCCATTCAAACTCCCTCTACACTATCCCCATCAAACTCCCTCTACACTGTCCCCATCAAACTCCCTCTACACTGTCCCATTCAAACTCCCTCTACACTATCCCCATCAAACTCCCTCTACACTGTCCTCATCAAACTCCCTCTACACTGTCCTCATCAAACTCCCTCTACACTATCCCCATCAAACTCCCTCTACACTGTCCTCGTCAAACTCCCTCTACACTGTCCTCATCAAACTCCCTCTACACTGTCCCATTCAAACTCCCTCTACACTGTCCCCATCAAACTCCCTCTACACTATCCCCATCAAACTCCCTCTACACTGTCCTCATCAAACTCCCTCTACACTGTCCTCATCAAACTCCCTCTACACTGTCCCATTCAAACTCCCTCTACACTGTCCCATTCAAACTCCCTCTACACTATCCCATTCAAACTCCCTCTACACTATCCTCATCAAACTCCCTCTACACTATCCCATTCAAACTCCCTCTACACTGTCCCATTCAAACTCCCTCTACACTGTCCCATTCAAACTCCCTCTACACTATCCCATTCAAACTCCCTCTACACTATCCCATTCAAACTCCCTCTACACTATCCCCATCAAACTCCCTCTACACTATCCCCATCAAACTCCCTCTACACTATCCCCATCAAACTCCCTCTACACTATCCCCATCAAACTCCCTCTACACTGTCCCATTCAAACTCCCTCTACACTGTCCCATTCAAACACTCCCTCTACACTGTCCCATTCAAACTCCCTCTACACTGTCCTCATCAAACTCCCTCTACACTGTCCCATTCAAACTCCCTCTACACTGTCCTCATCAAACTCCCTCTACACTGTCCCATTCAAACTCCCTCTACACTGTCCCATTCAAACTCCCTCTACACTATCCCATTCAAACTCCCTCTACACTATCCTCATCAAACTCCCTCTACACTATCCCATTCAAACTCCCTCTACACTGTCCCATTCAAACTCCCTCTACACTGTCCCATTCAAACTCCCTCTACACTGTCCCATTCAAACTCCCTCTACACTGTCCCATTCAAACACTCCCTCTACACTGTCCCATTCAAACTCCCTCTACACTGTCCTCATCAAACTCCCTCTACACTATCCCCATCAAACTCCCTCTACACTGTCCCATTCAAACTCCCTCTACACTGTCCCATTCAAACACTCCCTCTACACTGTCCCATTCAAACTCCCTCTACACTGTCCTCATCAAACTCCCTCTACACTATCCCCATCAAACTCCCTCTACACTATCCCCATCAAACTCCCTCTACACTGTCCCATTCAAACTCCCTCTACACTGTCCCATTCAAACACTCCCAGTACAGGTACAGCACGGGGTTAGATAATCAGTCAATCACTCTCAACACTATCCCATTCAAACACTCCCAGGTTAGGCACAGCACTGGTTTCAATACAGTGTAAAGCTCCTTCTAGACTGTCCCCTCTCAACCACTCCCAGGACAGGTACAGCACGGGGTTAGACAGAGAATAAAGCACCCTCGACACTTTCCCCATCAAACACTCCCAGGACAGGTACAGCATGGGTTTGGATACAGAATATAGCTTCCTTTGAACTATCCCTCATTAAACACACCCTGGACAGGAATAGCACAAGATTAGATGCAGACTAAAACTCATTCTACACTGCCCCCAACAAACACTCCCAGGACAGGTACAGTTTAGCATTAAATACAGAGTAAAGCACCCTCCTCGCTGTTAGAACTGTAGAACCATAGAAAATTACAGCTCAGAAACAGGCCTTTTGGCCCTTCTTGTCTGTGCCGAACCATTTTATGCCTAGTCCCACTGACCTGCACTTGGACCATATCCCTCCACACCCCTCTCATCCATGAACCCATCCAAGTTTTTGGTCTTTGCCATGATTGAATGGTGGAGCAGTCTCGATGGGCTGAATGCCCGAATTCTGCTCCTATACCTTATAATCCTATGATCTACACCACGGGTCTCCAAACTATGGCCCACGAGCCACATCCGGCCCGCAGCGGGCTAACATCCGGCCCGCAGCCAGTGGGGCGGGACGGGATTCCCGCTGCTGAAAACACTCCCGCGTCCGGAACCCCGCCGCGGGCTCAGGATCCGGACGCAGGGACGGAAGCCACAGGCCGGACATTTGCTGCCGCTCCGCACGGTGTCTGATGGACCCATGGGAATCCCCGCCCTCTTTACCGGCCTATTGCGCGGCAGCAAATGTCCGGCCTGTGGCTTCCGTCCCCGCGTCCGGATCCTGAGTCAGCAGCGGGGTTCCGGACGCGGGAGTGTTTTCAGCAGCGGGAATCCCGTCCCGCCCCACTGGCTGCGGGCCAGATGTTAGCCCGCTGCGGGCCGGGTGTGGCTCGTGGGCCATAGTTTGGAGACCCGTGGTGTAGATCATAGGATTATAAGGTATAGGAGCAGAATTCGGGCATTCAGCCCATCGAGACTGCTCCACCATTCAATCATGGCAAGGTGGCATTTACCACTTTATCCGGCAGCTCATTCCACACTCCCACCACTCTCTGCGTGAAGAAGCCCCCCCTAATATTCCCTTTAAACTTTTCTCCTTTCACCCTTAACCCATGCCCTCTGGTTTTTTTCTCCCCTAGCCTCAGCGGAAAAAGCCTGCTTGCATTCACTCTATCTATACCCATCAAAATCTTATACACCTCTATCAAATCTCCCCTCAATCTTCTGCGCTCCAGGGAATAAAGTCCCAACTTACTCAATCTCTCTCTGTAACTCAGCTTCTCAAGTCCCGGCAACATCCTTATGAACCTTCTCTGCACTCTTTCAACCTTATTTACATCCTTCCTGTAACTAGGTGACCAAAACTGTACACAATACTCCAAATTCGGCCTCACCAATGCCTTATATAACCTTACCATAACACTCCAACTTTTATACTCGATACTCCGATTTATAAAGGCCAATGTACCAAAGGCACTCTTTACGACCCTATCCACCTGTGACGTCACTTTTAGGGAATTCTGTACCTGTATTCCCAGATCCCTCTGTTCAACTGCACTCTTCAGAGTCCTACCATTTACCCTGTACGTTCTACTTTGGTTTGTCCTTCCAATGTGCAATATCTCACACTTGTCTGCGTTAAATTCCATTTGCCATTTTTCAGCCCATTTTTCCAAATCCCTCTGCAAGCTTTGAAAACCTTCCTCACTGTCCACTACACCTCCAATCTTTGTATCATCAGCAAACTTGCTGATCCAATTTACCACATTATCATCCAGATCATTGATATAGATGACAAACAACAATGGACCCAACACCGATCCCTACGGCACACCACTAGTCACAGGCCTCCACTCAGAGAAGCAATCCTCCACAACCACTCTCTGGCTTCTTCCATTGAGCCAGTGTCTAATCCAATTTACTACCTCCCCATGTATACCTAGCGACTGAACCTTCCGAACTAACCTCCCATGAGGGACCTTGTCAAAGGCCTTGCTGAAATGTTCTCATCAAACACTCCCAGGACAAGTACAGCACATGGTTACATACAGAGTAAATCTCCTTCAACACTGTCCCCATCAAACACTCCCAGGACAGGTACAGCACGGGGTTAGATACAGAGTAAAACTCCCTCGACACTGTCCCCATCAAACACTCCCAGGACAAGTACAGCATGGAGTTAGACACAGAGTGAAGCGCCCTCCGGACTCTCATTGGATCTTACAGAATACGGAGAGGACCGGATTGAATGGACGTGGGGAAGGTGTTTCCATTAGGAGGCGAGACTCGGATCCGAGGGCACAGCCTCAGAATAAAGGGATGACCCTTTAGAACCGAGATGAGGAGGAATTCCTACAGCCAGAACGTGGTGAATCGATGGAATTCATTGCCACAGAAAGACGTGGAGGCCAGATCATTGGATGTATTTAAGACAGAGATAGATCAGTTCTTGATTGGCAAGGGGATGAAAGATTACAGGAAAAAGACATGTGAGGAATAAAAGAATAAAAGAATGACCAGGGTGAGGTTAGGGCCGGTCAAGGACAGTAGTGGGAACTTGTGTATGGAGTCAGTAGAGATAGGCGAGGTGATGAATGAATACTTTTCTTCAGTGTTCACCAAGGAGAGGGGCCATGTTTTTGAGGAAGAGAAGGTGTTACAGGCTAATAGGCTGGAGGAAATAGATGTTCGGAGGGAGGATGTCCTGGCAGTTTTGAATAAACTGAAGGTCGATAAGTCCCCTGGGCCTGATGAAATGTATCCTAGGATTCTTTGGGAGGCAAGGGATGAGATTGCAGAGCCTTTGGCTTTGATCTTTGGGTCCTCTCTGTCCACGGGGAAGGTGCCAGAGGACTGGAGAATGGCGAATGTTGTTCCTCTGTTTAAGAAAGGGAGTAGAAATGACCCTGGTAATTATAGACCGGTTAGTCTTACTTCAGTGGTTGGTAAATTGATGGAAAAGGTCCTTAGAGATGGGATTTACGACCATATAGAAAGATGCGGATTAATCCGGGATAGTCAGCACGGATTCGTGAAGGGCAAGTCGTGCCTCACAAATTTGATTGAATTTTTTGAGGAGGTAACTAAGTGTGTTGATGAAGGTAGGGCAGTTGATGTCATATACATGGATTTTAGTAAGGCATTTGATAAGGTCCCCCATGGTCGGCTTATGATGAAAGTGAGGAGGTGTGGGATAGAGGGAAAGTTGGCCGATTGGATAGGTAACTGGCTGTCTGATCGACGACAGAGGGTGGTGGTCGATGGAAAATTTTCGGATTGGAGGCAGGTTGCTAGCGGAGTGCCGCAGGGATCAGTGCTTGGTCCTCTGCTCTTTGTGATTTTTATAAATGACTTAGAGGAGGGGGCTGAAGGGTGGATCAGTAAATTTGCTGATGACACCAAGATTGGTGGAGTAGTGGATGAGGTGGAGGGCTGTTGTAGGCTGCAAAGAGACATAGATAGGATGCAAAGCTGGGCTGAAAAATGGCAAATGGTGTTTAACCCTGATAAATGTGAGGTGATTCATTTTGGTAGGACTAATTTAAATGTGGATTACAGGGTCAAAGGTAGGGTTCTGAAGACTGTGGAGGAACAGAGAGATCTTGGGGTTCATATCCACAGATCTCTAAAGGTTGCCACTCAAGTGGATAGAGCTGTGAAGAAGTCCTATAGTGTGTTAGCTTTTACTAACGGGGGGTTGGAGTTTAAGAGCCGTGGGGTTATGCTGCAACTGTACAGGACCTTGGTGAGACCACATTTTGAATATTGTGTGCAGTTCTGGTCACCTCACTATAAGAAGGATGTGGAAGCACTGGAAAGAGTGCAGAGGAGATTTACCAGGATGCTGCCTGGTTTGGAGGGTAGGTCTTATGAGGAAAGGTTGAGGGAGCTAGGGCTGTTCTCTCTGGAGCGGAGGAGGCTGAGGGAAGACTTAATAGAGGTCTATAAAATGATGAAGGGGATAGATAGAGTGAACGTTCAAAGACTATTTCCTCGGGTGGATGGAGCTATTACAAGGGGGCATAACTATAGGGTTCATGGTGAGAGATATAGGAAGGATATCAGAGGTAGGTTCTTTACGCAGAGTGGTTGGGGTGTGGAATGGACTGCCTGCAGTGATAGTGGAGTCAGACACTTTAGGAACATTTAAGTGGTTATTGGATAGGCACATGGAGCACACCAGGATGATAGGGAGTGGGATAGCTTGATCTTGGTTTCAGATAAAGCTCAGCACAACATCGTGGGCCGAAGGGCCTGTTCTGTGCTGTACTGTTCTATGTTCTATGAATGGAGTTGAGAAACTTATCAGCCATGATTGAATGGTGGAGCAGACTCAATGGGCCAAAAGGTCTAATTTTGCTCTGATGCCTTATAATCCTATGATCTACACTGTCCCATTCAAACATTCCCAGGACAAGTACAGCACAGAATTAGATACAGAGTAAAGCTCCCTCAACACGATCCCACATTATACACCCCCAGGACAGGTAGAACATTGGGTTAGATACAAATTCCAGCACCCTCTACACTCTCCACATAAAACACTTCCAGGACAGGCTCAGATACCGAGTAATGCTCCTTCTACAATGTCCAAGTAAAACATAATGTGGAGATGCCGGCGTTGGACTGAGGTAAACACAGTAAGAAGTCTAACGACACCAGGTTAAAGTCCAACAGGTTTATTTGGTAGCAAATGCCACTAGCTTTCGGAGCGCTGCTCCTTCGTCAGATGGAGTGGGAGATGTGCTCACAAACAGGGCATACAGAGACACAAACTCAATTTACAGAACAATGATTGGAATGCTAATCAAGCTAATCAATGCTAATACAGCTAATCAAGTCTTAAAGGTACAGACAATGTGAGTGGAGAGAGGGTTAAGCACAGGTTAAAGAGATGTCTCCAGCCAGGACAGTTAGTGAGATTTTGCAAGTCCAGGCAAGCTGTGGGGTTACAGACAGTGTGACATGAACCCAAGATCCCGGTTGAGGCCGTCCTCATGTGTGCGGAATTTGGCTATCAGTTTCTGCTCAGCGACCCTGCGGTGTCGTGTGTCGTGAAGGCCGCCTTGGAGAACGCTTACCTGAAGATCAGAGGCTGAATGCCCGTGACCGCTGAAGTGCTCCCCAACAGGAAGAGAACAGTCTTGCCTGGTGATTGTCGAGCGGTGTTCATTCATCCGTCTGCGTGGTTTCCCCAATGTACCATGCCTCGGGACATCCTTTCTTGCAGCGTATCAGGTAGACAACGTTGGCCGAGTTGCAAGAGTAGATACCGTGTACCTGGTGGATGGTGTTCTCACGTGAGATGATAGCATCCGTGTCGATGATCCGGCACGTCTTGCAGAGGTTGCTGTGGCAGGGTTGTGTGGTGTCTTGGTCACTGTTCTCCTGAAGGCTGGGTAGTTTGCTGCGGACAATGGTCTGTTTGAGGTTGTGCGGTTGTTTGAAGGCAAGAAGTGGGGGTGTGGGGGTGGCCTTGGCGAGATGTTCGTCTTCATCAATGACATGTTGAAGGCTCTGGAGGAGATGTCGTAGCTTCTCCGCTCCAGTGAAGTACTGGACGACGAAGGGTGCTCTGTCCACCGTGCCCGTGTTTGTCTTCTGAGGAGGTCGGTGCGGTTTTTCGCTGTGGCACGTCGGAACTGTCGATCGATGAGTCGAGCGCCATATCCTGTTCTTATGAGGGCATCTTTCAGCGTCTGGAGGTGTCTGTTGCGATCCTCCTCATCCGAGCAGATCCTGTGTATTCGGAGGGCTTGTCCGTAGGGGATGGCTTCTTTAACGTGTTGTGGGTGGAAGCTGGAGAAGTGGAGCATCGTGAGGTTATCCGTGGGCTTGCGGTACAGTGAGGTGCTGAGGTGACCGTCCTTAATGGAGATGCATGTGTCCAAGAATGCAACCGATTCCGGAGAGTAAAGGACTACTACAGACCATTGTCCGCAGCAAACTACCCAGCCTTCAGGAGAACAGTGACCACGTCACCACACAACCCTGCCACAGCAACCTCTGCAAGACGTGCCGGATCATCGACACGGATGCCATCATCTCACGTGAGAACACCATCTACCAGGTACACGGTATCTACTCTTGCAACTCGGCCAACGTTGTCTACCTGATACGCTGCAGGAAAGGATGTCCCAAGGCATGGCACATTGGGGAAACCATGCAGACGCTACGACAACGGATGAATGAACACCGCTCGACAATCACCAGGCAAGACTGTTCTCTTCCTGTTGGGGAGCACTTCAGCAGTCACGGGCATTCAGCCTCTGATCTTCGGGTAAGCGTTCTCCAAGGTGGCCTTCACGACACACGACAGCGCAGAGTCGCTGAGCAGAAACTGATAGCCAAGTTCTGCACACATGAGGACGGCCTCAACCGGGATCTTGGGTTCATGTCACACTATCTGTAACCCCCACAACTTGCCTGGACTTGCAAAATCTCACTCGCTGTCCTGTCTGGAGACAATACACATCTCTTTAACCTGTGCTTAACCCTCTCTCCACTCACATTGTCTGTACCTTTAAGACTTGATTCGCTGTACAGGATGGAGTTAGATATAGAATGAAGTTCCCTCTGGATTCTCATTGAAACTTACAGAATACGGAAAGAACCAGATTGAATGGACGTGGGGAAGATGTTTCCATTAGTAGGTGAGACTCAAGGTTGGATATGGAATAAACCTCCCTCTACACTGTCCCCATCAAACGCTCCCAGGACAGGTACAGCATGGGGTTAGATACAGAGTAAAGCTCCCTCTACACTGTCCCCATCAAACACTCCCAGGACAGGTACAGCACGGGGTTAGATACAGAGTAAAGCTCCCGCTGCACTGTCCCCATCAAACACTCCCAGGACAGGTACAGCATGGGGTTAGATACAGAGTAAAGCTCCCTCTACACTGTCCCCATCAAACACTCCCAGGACAGGTATAGCACGGGGTTAGATACAGAGTAAAGCTCCCTCTACACTGTCCCCATCAAACACTCCCAGGACAGGTACAGCACAGGGTTAGATACAGAGTAAAGCTCCCTCTTCACTGTCCCCATCAAACACTCCCAGGACAGGTACAGCACGGGGTTCGATACAGAGTGGAGCCCCCCTGCACTCTTATTGAAACTTGCAGAATACTGAAAGGCCTGGATAGAGTGGACGTGGGGAAGGTGTTACCATTAATAGGCATGACTCGGTTCCGAGGGCACAGGCTCAGAATAAAGGGATGATCCTTTAGAACCGAGATGAGGAGCAATTTCTACAGCCAGAGGGTGGTGAATCTGTGGAACTCATTTCCATAGAAGGTTGTGGAGGCCACGTCATTGAATGTATTTCAGACAGAGATAGATCTTGATTGGCAAGGGGATGAAAGATTGTGGGGGAAAAGGCAAGAGAATCAGATTGAAAAACTTATCAGTCATGATTGAATGGTGGAGCAGACATGATGGGCCGAATGGTATAATATATGTTACTATACCTTTTAATCCTATGATCTACACTGTCCCATTCAAACATGCCCAGGACAGGTACAGCACGGGGTTAGATACAGAGTAAAGCTCCCTCTACTCTGTCCCCCATTAAACACACCCAGGACAGGTACAGCATGGGGTTACATACAGAGTATAAAGCTCCCTACTCTATCCATATCAATCACTCCCAGGATATGTACAACACGGGGTTAATACAGAGTAAAGCTCCCTCTGTACTGTCCCCATCAACAATTGCCAGGACAGGTACAGCACAGGGTTACATATAGAGTAAAGCTCGCACTACACTGTGCCCATCAAACACTCCCAGGACAGGTACAGCACAGTGTTAAGTATAGAGTAAAGTTCACTCTACACTATCCCTTATTAAACACTTCCAGGGCAGGTACAGCACCGGATTAGATACACAGTAAAGCTCCCTCTACACTGTCCCTATCAAACACTCCCAGGTTATCACACAGCACTGGTTTCAACACAGTGCAAAGCTCCCTCCACACTGTCACCCTTCAACCACTCCCAGGACAGATACAGCACGGGGTTAGATACAGAATATAGCTCCTTCTGAACTATCCCTCTTTAAACATACCTTGGACAGAAACAGCACAGGGTTAGATACAGAATAAATCTCCCTCTACATTGTCCCCAACAAACACTTCCAGGAGAGGTACAGTTCAGCGTTAGATACAGAGTAAATCACCCTCTACACTGTCCTCACCAAACTCTCCCAGGACAGGTACAGCACGGGGTTAGATACAGAGTGAAACTCCCTCTGCAATCTCATTGGAACTTACAGAATACTGATAGGCCTGGATAGAGTGGACATGGGGAAGGTGTTTCCATTAATAGGCGAGACTGGAATCCAAGGACACAGCCTCAGAATAAAAGGATGACCCTTTAGAACTGAGATGAGGAGGAATTTCTACAGCCAGAGGCTGCTGAATCTATGGAATTCATTGCCACAAAAAGCTGTGGAGCCAACGTCATCTTATCTTCATCCGAAGATCAGAGGCCAGTTCATTGAGCATATTTAAGACAGAGATAGATAGGATCTTGACTGGCAAGGAGATCAAAGATTTTGGGGAAAAGGCAATTTGGCCTCTGATCTTCGGGTAAATGTTCTCCAAGGCGGCCTTCACGACACATGACAAGGCAGAGTCGCTGAGCAGAAACTGACAGCCAAGTTCCGCACACATGAGGACGGCCTCAACTGGGATCGTGGGTTCATGTCACACTATCTGTAACCCCCACGACTTGCGTGGGCTTGCAAAATCTCACTAACTGTCCTGGCTGGAGACAATACACATCTTTTTAACCTGTGTTTAACGCTCTCTCCACTCACATTGTCTGTACCTTTAAGATTTGATTATCTATAAAGATTCGCATTCCAACCATTATTTTGTAATTTGCGTTTGTGTCTTTATATGCCCTGTTTGTGAACAGAACTCCCACTTACCTGACGAAGGAGCAGCGCTCCGAAAGCCAGTGGCTTTTGCTACCAAATAAACCTGTTGGACTTTAACCTGGTGTTGTGAGACTTCTTACTGTGTTTACCCCAGTCCAACGCCGGCATCTCCACATCATTCAAACACTCCCAGGACAAGTAAAGCGCAGTGTTAGATACAGAGTGATGCTCCCTCGACATGATCCCTCATTATACACACCCAGGGCAGGTACAGCATTGGGTTAGATACAAAGTACACCACCCTTTACATTCTCGACATGAAACACTCCCTGAACAGGCTCAGAACACGGTTAGATACTGAATAAAGCTCCCTCTACAATGACCAAGTCAAACACACCCAGGACTGGTACTGCACGAGATTAGATATAGAGTAAACCACCCACTACACTGTGCCCATCAAACACAGTAAGAAGTCTAACCACACCAGGTTCAAGTCCAACAGGTTTATTTCGTAGCAAAAGCCACACTTCCCAGGACAGTTATAGCACGGTGTTAGGTACAGAGTAAGCTCCCTCTAACCTATTTCTATTAAACACTCCCGGGACAGGTACAGCAGGGGTTAGCTACACAAGAAGGCATCCTCTACGCTGTCCCTATCAAACACTTCCTGGAAAGGTACAGCACGGTGTTAGGTACTGAGTAAAGCTCCCGCTACACTGTACCCATCAAACACTCCCAGGACAGGTACCACACGGGGTTCGATACAGAATAAAGCTCCCTTTACACTCCCATTGTAACTTACAGAATACTGAACAGCCTGGAGAGAGCAGACATGGGGAAGGTGTTTCCATTAGGAGGCGAGACTGAAATCCGAGGGCACAGCCTCAGAATAAAGGGATGACCCTTCAGAACCGAGATGAGGAGGAATTCCTACAGCCAGAACGTGGTGAATCGATGGAATTCATTGCCACAGAAGGCTATGGAGGCAAGTTCATTGAGCATATTTAAGACAGAGATAGATTGTACCTTGACTGGCAAGGAGATCAAAGATCTTGGGGAAAAGGCAAGTGAATGAGGTTGAGAAACCTATCAACCATGATTGAATGGTGGAGTAGACTCAGTTGGCCGAATGGCCTAATTCTGTACTATAGTTTATAATGCTATGATTTACACTGTTCCATTCAAACACTTCCAGGACAGGGACAGCACGGGATTATATACTGAGTATAAATCCCTCTACTCTGTCCACACCAAACACTCCCAGGACATGTTGAGCATGGGGTTAGATACAGAGTAAAACTCCCTCGACACAATCCCTCATTAAATACACTCAGGACAGGTACAGCGTTGTGTTAGATATAAAGTAAAGCTCCCTCTACACTCCATATCAAACACTCCCAGGACAGACTCAGGGTAGGGTTAGATACAGAGTAAAGCTCCCTCTACAATGTCCCCATCAAACACTCCCAGGACAGGTACAGCACAGGGTGAGATACAGAGTAAAGCTCCCTCTACACTGTCCCCACCAAACACTCCCAGGACAGGGACAGCACGGGGTTAGATACAGAGTAAAGCTCCCTCTACACTGTCCCCATCAAGCACTCCCAGGACAGGGACAGCACGGGGTTAGATACAGAGTAAAGCTCCCTCTACACTGTCCCCATCAAACACTCGCAGGACAGGTACAGCACGGGGTTAGATACAGAGTAAAGCTCCCTCTACACTGTCCCCATCAAACACTCCCAGGACAGGTACAGCACGGGGTTAGATACAGAGTAAAGCTCCCACTACACTGTCCCCATCAAACACTCCCAGGACAGGTACAGCACGGGGTTAGATACAGAGTAAAGCTCCCCCTACACTGTCCCCATCAAACACTCGCAGGACAGGTACAGCACGGGGTTAGATACAGAGTAAAGCTCCCTCTACACTGACCCCATCAAACAAACCCAGGACAGGTACAGCACGGGGGTAGATACAGAGTAAAGCTCCCTCTACACTGTCCCCCATCAAACACTCGCAGGAAGGGCAATGTGAATAAAAGTCTTTACCCGGAGAGTGGGGGTGGGACTAGCTCTCAGGGGGGTGCTCAAGATGAACAGCGTCAATATGTTTAGCAGAGGAATGCTGGAACAAGGGGTGAGGGAGAAAGGAATAACAGATTTGTTAATGAAGTGAGCTGAAGGGGATGAGTGTTTGTATGGAGCAAAAGCACCAGCACAGAGGGGACAGGCCCTGTCCCCAGGCCTGGCTGTGTGCTGAAAATCTCATTGTGGTTCCAGCTCTGAGGCTGCTGAAATCCAACCGACCAATTTCTCGGAGGCAATAACTGAACCCCAACCTTCAGTCACCCCCTCCACCCACTTCTGGGCAAAGGATTATCCCCTTTTTTCCCAATTCTGGCCCTGCGTCTGTACAAGGACAAACCTCTCAGAATTGCAATGTCATCTTCTATCTCCACGTTGATCTCTGATGCCTCCTCCTGAACGGTGTCTGTCTCAGCTGAGGTCATCTGACCCTCGGAGGTTTCCCACCTGTAACAGGATGCACACCAGATCCTCTGAGACCCCATTACACACACTTACCCCACCCATATTGTCGGAGGGACACTACTGAGGGTGTGCCGCACTGTCAGAGGGTCAGTGCTGAGGGAGTGCCGCACTGTCAGAGGGTCAGTGCTGAGGGAGTGCCGCACTGTCAGAGGGTCAGTAGTGAGGGAGTGCCGCACTGTCAGAGGGTCAGTACTGAGGGAGTGCCGCACTGTCAGAGGGTCAGTAGTGAGGGAGTGCCGCACTGTCAGAGGGTCAGTAGTGAGGGAGTGCCGCACTGTCAGAGGGTCAGTAGTGAGGGGGTGCAGCACTGTCAGAGGGTCAGTACTGAGGGAGTGCCGCACTGTCAGAGGGTCAGTACTGAGGGAGTGCCGCACTGTCAGAGGGTCAGTACTGAGGGAGTGCCGCACTGTCAGAGGGTCAGTACTGAGGGAGTGCCGCACTGTCAGAGGGTCAGTACTGAGGGAGTGCCGCACTGTCAGAGGGTCAGTACTGAGGGAGTGCCGCACTGTCAGAGGGTCAGTACTGAGGGAGTGCAGCACTGTCAGAGGGTCAGTACTGAGGGAGTGCCGCACTGTCAGAGGGCCAGTACTGAGGGAGTGCCGCACTGTCAGAGGGTCAGTACTGAGGGAGTGTCGCACTGTCAGAGGGTCAGTGCTGAGGGAGTGCAGCACTGTCAGAGGGTCAGTACTGAGGGAGTGCCGCACTGTCAGAGGGTCAGTAGTGAGGGAGTGCCGCACTGTCAGAGGGTCAGTACTGAGGGAGCGCTGCACTGTCAGAGGGTCAGTGCTGAGGGAGTGCTGCACTGTCAGAGGGTCAGTACTGAGGGAGCGCTGCACTGTCAGAGGGTCAGTACTGAGGGAGCGCTGCACTGTCAGAGGGTCAGTGCTGAGGGAGTGCCGCACTGTCAGAGGGTCAGTACTGAGGGAGCGCTGCACTGTCAGAGGGTCAGTGCTGAGGGAGCGCTGCACTGTCAGAGGGTCAGTGCTGAGGGAGCGCTGCACTGTCAGAGGGTCAGTGCTGAGGGAGCGCTGCACTGTACCTGGGTATGTCGCGAATCGACTGCGGGACCAGTTCAGCTGGAGTCCAGGAATCCTTGGGAAAGGGAAAATCGAGGAGGAGGATGAAAAGAGGGAAAGCGGTCAAAACACATTTGACTGACAACTCTGTTAATACAGCTCATATTCTCCACACTTCAAATCTAGCCTGTTACACAGGAACAGGAGGAGGCCATTCAGCCCCTCACTCGAACCTGTTATACAGGAACAGGAAGAGGCCATTCAGCCCTTCACTCGAACCTGTTATACAGGAACAGGAGGAGGCCATTCAGCCCCTCGCTCGAACCTGTTATACAGGAACAGGAGGAGGCCATTCAGCCCCTCACTCGAACCTGTTATACAGGACAAGGAGAAGGCTATTCAGCCCCTCATTTGCGTCTGTACACAGGAACCGGAGGAGGCCATTCAGCCCCTCACTCGAACCTGTTACACAGGAAAAGGAGGTGGCCATTCAGCCCATAATTTGAGCCTGTTACATAGGAACAGGGATGGCCATTCAGCCCCTCATTTGAGGCTCTTACAGAGGAACAGGAGGAGGCCATTCAGCCCCTCACTCGAGCCTGTTACACAGGAACAGGAGGAGGCCATTCAGCCCCTCTTGAGCCTCTTTCACCATGTGAGAGAAAGGAATACAGAGAAAAATATATAGAGACAGAGAGAACAAGGAGAAAGAGAGAGACAGACAGAGAGACCAAGAGAGAGACAATTACAGACACACTGATCTCCCTCTCACCCGGCTCTGAGAATACTGTCTCTTACCGGATCACTGAAGAGAACTCCCAGAGACACCACGGCAGTAAACAACATCTCTTTCTGTAACAGGGACTCATTGATATGAACTTTAATATCCTGAAAGAGAAAGACAAAGAGATAAGTGGGAGAGAGACATACCGAGAAAGAGAGAGACACTGAGAGAGAGAAACTTCAAGACTGAGAGAGAGAGAGAGAGAGACTGAGACCAAGAGAGAGAGAGAGACCGAGAGAGAGAGAGAGCGAGAGAGAGAAAGAGGCCGAGACAGAAGAGCGAGAGAGACCGAGACAGGCAGACGGAGAGAGACCGAGACAGACAGACAGAGAGAGACCGAGATAGACAGACACAGAGAGACCGAGACAGACAGACGGAGAGAGACCCAGACAGACAGACAGAGAGAGACTGAGACAGACAGACAGAGAGAGACCGAGACAGACAGACAGAGAGAGTCCGAGACAGACAGACGGAGAGAGACCCAGACAGACAGAGAGAGACCGAGACAGACAGACAGAGAGAGACCGAGACAGACAGACAGAGAGAGACCGAGACAGACAGATGGGGAGAGATGACAGATGGTCAAAGAGACAGACAGAGAGTCAGAGAGACAGACAGCGGTTCCACGTATCTCTGAGACAAGCGGATATCTCTGCTCAGACTCAAGCTCTTGCCCAACAACAGGACAAATATCAGGGAAAATGTTGAAAGTCCCGTGTTGGTCAGAGGAGGGTCAAGGGTCACGCTGGGGAATGGAGCCAGGCTGAGGGTTAGATAGCGGTCAGGGTTGGGTCGGGGGTCTGATAGGGGTCAGGGTTGGGTCGGGAGCCAATAAGGGTCAGGGTTGGGTCGGGAGCCAATAAGGGTCAGGGTTGGGTCGGGGGTCTGATAGGGGTCAGGGTTGGGTCGGGGGTCTGATAGGGGTCAGGGTTGGGTCGGGAGCCAATAAGGGTCAGGGTTGGGTCGGGGGTCGATAGGGGTCAGGGTTGGGTCGGGAGCCAATAAGGGTCAGGGTTGGGTCGGGGGTCTGATAGGGGTCAGGAGTGGATCGAGAGTTGGACAGAGGTTGGGGCCAGGGGGCCAGATAGGGGTCAGGGTTGGGGCCAGGGGGCCAGATAGGGGTCAGGGTTGGGTCAAGGGTCAGACAGGGGTCAGGGTCAGGTCAAGGGTCACAGTTTTTATCTTCCCCTGCAGTACAAGGCGGCAGCTCACCAGCACCTTCTCAAAGGGCAATGAGGGATGGGGAATAAATGCTGGACCCAGCCAGCAATGGCCACATCCTGTGAGTGAATTAAAGATGGAGGGAGGTTGACCCACCTCTCTGGGCAGGATCACGTCTGTCTCTCCGGCCGGGAGCTTCGATCGGTAAAATTCCAGGTTCTGTCGGACGGAGCTATCCTTGGGTCGGAAGAGGAGGAAGGTTCTGGAACACTCCACAGCTTTCTCATAATTCCCAACTGTCCATGTGGGAAAGCACAGAGCGTCAATGACTGGAGGCCGACACGGCCTGACCCCATCCAACTCCGAACCCTCCCGGCATCTGAACCCTCCCCTTTGACCCCCTCATCAGATCCCAGACCTCTGATACATTGGCCAGACCCACTTGCGAATGCCTTACTCCCCCTCGACCTCTGACCCCTCCACCCTTTGAACCCAGCTCATTCCAATGTCTGAACCTCGATTGTCTTGCCTGACACCCAAACCCATCACGTGGCCCCCAATATCTCTGTACAACTCCTGAAGTCCCAGCATGACCCCTGAACCTATTTTACAGCCCCTGATCTCATTGTCTGAACCTCAAACCCACTGGACACTTTCAAACCCACTGTATGAAACCTTAAACACATTGTGTGACCCACTCCCCTCCCAAACCCACCATGTGACCCTTGATCTCTCTGTACGACCCTTGAACCCACTGTCAGGGCAGCTGAATCCCCCCCCAAATGCCTGCACGAGCCTCCAAGGCGACCTTGCGACATCTGAACCCACTGAACAATTCTGAATCCACTGTATGATTTCAGAACCCACCGCATGATTCCCCCCTTCTCCCCGAACCCACTGTATGACCTCTGACCCACTGTATTTCCCCCAAACCCTCCATATGACCCCTGAGGACACTGTATGTGCCCCAAACCCGCACTCCCACACCCAACCCCCTGACACTGCCGCCTCCCTTCGCCAACCACCCCACGCCCCCTCCCCCCGCCCCCCCCCCCCCCCCCCGCACGGGAACCCGGATGCACTCGGCTGCACCGATGGTTATCTGCTCGACCCCCGAACTTTGACCCACCTTTGTGATAGGCAGACTGAAGCAAGTAGAAGTGGGAGGGGAGGAAATCCTCGACGGCCGTGGCACTGCCCGGTTTGGTGGCCAGCTCCCTGACGC
The DNA here is from genome assembly GCF_964213995.1 of Mustelus asterias. Classification (NCBI taxonomy): domain Eukaryota; kingdom Metazoa; phylum Chordata; class Chondrichthyes; order Carcharhiniformes; family Triakidae; genus Mustelus; species Mustelus asterias. The sequence continues at coordinate 93,120 of NW_027590234.1, forward strand.
AGTCCTGCTTACAGCCCAACACCTGGACGTAGTGGTCTGGGGAGGAGACGGGAGTTAGACCAGCCGACTCGCAGCCCCATCCCTTTCCTGACCCCACTCTCCCAGAAACCCTCACTCACTGACCTTCCCCTAACTGGATTAAGGAAAGAAACCAGCAAGCAACAGAGAAAGAGGCCTCCTGGCCCATCACCCCCATCCTGGCCCCTTTGCTAGATCAGCTCAAACAAAGAGTCACACTGACTGCCAATGATAACTCTTGTTTTCTCCTGCTCCATTCTTCCGGCATTTTCTGCTTCTCACCCCACTGCCAACTAACCCCTTCACCGATTCTCTTCAATGCCTCCCCCTCCGTCACTGGGAACACTCCTCAGATACAAAAGGGGCGGCACGGTAGCACAGTGGTTAGCACTGCTGCTTCACAGCTCCAGGGACCTGGGTTCGATTCCCGGCTTGGGTCACTGTCTGTGTGGAGTTTGCACATTCTCCTCGTGTCTGCGTGGGTTTCCTCCGGGTGCTCCGGTTTCCTCCCACAGTCCAAAGATGTGTGGGTTAGGTTGATTGGCCAGGTTAAAATTGCCCTCAGTGTCCTGGGATGTGTAGATTAGAGAGATTAGTGGGTAAAATATGTAGGGATATGGGGGTAGGGCCTGGGTGGGATTGTGGTCGGTGCAGACTCGATGGGCCGAATGGCCTCTTTCTGCACTGTAGGGTTTCTATGATTTCTATGACTTTCTCCTTCTCGACTCCCATCCAAACCTCACCCACATCCCACCGCACCCCGCTCCTGGCAGCACGGTTTTGAACACCTCGATGAAATCTCTCCCCGACCTTCTCTGCTCAGAGACCAACACTCCCAGCTTTTCTCCTGAACTCACTTATCCGCTGTGACAATTCCCATGGATATTCTCCCTGGACTGCCTCCAAAAGGGACTCACACCTTTCCAAAACGCAGAGCTCGGAATCCTCCAGATTGCCAAAGCAGTCCGTGTCTAAATGCAGCAAGACCTGGACAATGTCATCAATCATCTCCTTTCCATCATGCAGTCAGAAATGGGAATGTTCGCCGATGATTGCACAATGTTCAGCACCATTCCCAACTCCTCAGATACTGACGCAGTCCATGTCCAAATGCAGCAAGACCTGGACGATATCCAGGCTTGGGCTGACAAGTGGCAAATAACATTTACTGAAGCCCCCTCCCCACTATCAACATCCTGGGGTTATCATTGACCCAAAACTAAACTGGGACCCAGCCAGTTAGAGAGAATCTAACCATCTCCCCCTTGACCTTCAATGGCATTCCCATTGCTAAATCGCCAAACTATCAACATCTTGGGTGTTACCACTGACCAGAAACTGAACTGGGACCCAGCCATATAAATACTGTGGCTACACGGGCAGGTCAGAGGCGGGGAAACTTGGAGAGTAACTCAACTCCTGACTCACCCCAAAACCTGTCCACCAGTCAGGAGTGCGATGCCACATATTAAATTGATCTTTTTCTACAACCGAGCTATGACTGTAACACTATATTCTGCATCCTCTCCTTTCCTTCTCCCCTATGTATTCTATGTTTTGTTTATATAGCGCGCAAGAAACAAGATTTTTCACTGTATCCCAATACATGTGACAGTAATAAATCAAATCAAAACACACTCTTTGTGTCCATATGTCCCGATTGATTAAATCAATTAGCTGGTTTTATTCATCATTCTGTCTTGAATACGGGTGGCACGTTGGCACAGTGATTTGCACTGCTGCCTCACAGCACCAGGGACCCGCATTCAATTCTGGCCTTGGGTGACTGTCTTTGTGGAGTTGGCACGTTCTCCCTGTGTTTGTGTAGTTTTTCTCTGGGTGATCCGGTTTCCTCCCACAGCCCAAGGATGTGCAGGTGAGGTGGATTGGCCATGTTAAATTGCTCCTGAATGTCGGGAAGATTAGCAGGGTAAATACATTCGGTTATGGGGTTAGGACCTGGGTGGGATTGTGGTCGGTGCAGGCTCGATGGGCCAAATGGCCTCCTTCTGCACTGTAGGAATTCTATAATTCTAAGAATTCATTCAAAATGAATGTCCATAAATAAATATCATTCAAAATAAACAGTGATGTCTTAAGGAGTGTACATATTACAGAGAAGGAGGTGCTGGAAGTCTTAAAGCGCATCAAGGTTGATAAATTCCCCGGGACCTGATGAACGGTAGCACAGTGGTTAGCACTGCTACTTCACAGCACCAGGGACCTGGGTTCGATTCCCGGCTTGGGTCACTGTCTGTGTGGAGTTTGCACATTCTCCTCGTGTCTGCGTGGGTTTCCTCCGGGTGCTCCGGTTTCCTCCCACAGTCCAAAGATGTGTGGGTTAGGTTGATTGGCCATGCTAAAAATTGCCCCTTAGAGTCCTGAGAGGCGTAGGTTAGAGGGATTAGCGGATAAATGTGTAGGGATGTGGGAGTAGGGTCTGGGTGGGATTGCCGGTGCAGACTCGATGGGCCGAATGGCCTCTTTCTGCACTGTAGGGATTCTATGAAAAATCTATGAAAAGTGTATCCCAGGACATTGTGAAGCTAGGGAGGAATTTGCAGGTCCCCTAGCAGAGATTTTCAATCATCAACAGCCACAGGTGAGGTGCTTGAAGAAGTGCCTTTGTTTAAGAAGGGTTGCAGGGAAAAGCCTGGGAACTACAGGCCAGTGAGCCTCACATCTGTAGTGGGTAAGTTGTCAGAAGGTATTCTGAGAGACAGGATCTACAGGCATTAAGAGAGGCAAGGACTGATTAGGGACAGTCAGCATGGCTTTGTGAATGGAAAATCATGTCTCACGAGTTTTTTGAAGGGGTAACCAAGAAGGTAGATAAGGCCAGTGCAATTGATGTTGTCTCCATGGACTTTAGCAAGGCGTTTGACAAGGTACCACATGGTAGGTTGTTGCATGAGGTTAAATCTCATGGGATCCAGGATGAGGTAGCCAAATTGGATACAAAATTGGATTGATGACAGAAGGCAGAGGGTGGTTGGAGAGGGTTGTTTTTCAAACTGGAGGCCTGTGACCAGCGGTGTGCCTCAGGGATTGGTGCTGGGTCCAATAACAATTGTCATTGTTATTAAATGACAATTTTTAATATAAATTGTCATTTATATGAATGATTTGGATGAGAATTTAGTAGCCATGGTTAATAAGTTTGCAAATGACACCAAGATTGGCTGCATAGTGGACAGTGAAGAAGGTTATCGAGGATTGCAACAGGATCTTGATCAATTGGGCCAGTGGACTGACGAATGGCAGATGGTGTTTACTTTAAATAAATGCGAGATGATGCATTTTGGTAGATCGAACCAAGGCAGGACTTACTCAGTTAATGGTAGGGCGTTGGGGAGAGTTACAGAACAAAGAGATCTAGGGGTACAGGTTCATAGCTCCTTGAAAGCGGAGTCACAGGTGGACAGAGTGGTGAAGAAGACATTCAGCATGCTTGGTTTCATTGGTCAGAACATTGAATACAGGAGTTGAGGCATCTTGTTGAAGTTATATAAGACATTGGTAAGGCCACACCTGGAATACTGAGTACAGTTCTGGTCAACCTATTATAGAAAGGATATATTAAACTAGAAAGAGTGCAGAAAAGATTTACTAGGATGCCACCGGGACTTGATGGTTTGAGTTACAAGGAGAGGCTGGAGAGACTGGGACTTTATTCCATGGACATTGGGAGGCTTAGGAGTGATCTTACAGAGGTCTATAAAATAATGAGGGGCATAGATAAATGAGGTAGATATTCAACATCTTTTTCCCAAAGGTAGGGGATTCTAAAACTGGAGGCATAGGTTTAAGGTGAGAGAGGAGAGATACAAAAAGGACCAGAGGAGCATTGTTTTTTCCACACACAGGGGGGTGAGTGTCTGAAGTAAGCTGCCAGAGCTAGTAGTAGAGGTGGGTACAATTACATGGGTAAGATGGATATAGAGGGATATGGGTCAAACGTGGGCAATTGGGACTAGCTTAATGGTAAAAATTGGGTAGCATGGACAAGTTGGGCGAAAGGGCCTCTTTCCATGCTGTAAACCTCTATGTGGCAGCGGGGTGGGGATCAGAACAATAGGTCAATAAGCATGGAGGCTGGAGACGAGGTTGGGGCCAAGACAAGGCTATCTAAGAGGAAGAGCATTCTGGGGGAGGATGACCTCAGTGGGCCTGGAGGTCTGGAGTGTATCTGCTTCAATGCAAGGAGTGTTACGGGCAAGACAGACGAGCTTAGAGCCTTAATGCTTGCGCGGAACTTGGATGTGGTTGCAGTGATGGAGACTTGGTTAAAAGAAGGACAGGACTGGCAGCTGAATATTCCAGGGTACAAGTGTTTTAGGTGAGACAGAGGAGGGGTGAGGAGAGGTGGGGGAGTAGCAATGCTGATTAGGGAGCATATTACAGCGGTACAGAGGGTGGACAATATGGAAGGGTCAGGTAACGAGTCACAGTGGGTGGAGCTCAGAAACAGGAAGGGCGCAGTCACTATGCTGGGGGTATACTACAGGCCTCCCAACAGCCCACGGGAAGTTGAGGAACGGATATGTAAGGAGATCCTGGACAGGTGCAGAAAAAGTACGGTTGTTGTAGTGGGAGACTTTAATTTCCCTCACATAGACTGGAAATCGCTTCGGGCTGGGGGTCCGGACGGGGAAGAATTTATAAAATGTGTACAGGAAGGTTCTTTGGAACAATATGTTGACAGTCCAACGAGAGATGGGGCTATACTGGACCGAGTACTGGGGAATGAGCCCGGTCAGGTCTTCAAAGTTGCAGTAGGGGAACATGTGGCAAATAGTGACCACAATTCTGTAAACTTTAGGCTGAGGGAGCTCGGTCTTTTCTCCTTGGAGAGATGTAGGATGAGAGGAGACCGAATAGAGGTATATAAGATGTTGAGAGGCATAGATCGGGTGGACTCTCAGAGGCTTTTTCCCAGGGTGGAAATGGCTGCTACGAGAGGACACAGGTTTAAGGTGCTGGGGGGTAGGTACAGGGGAAATGTTAGGGGTAAGTTTTTCACACAGAGGGTGGTGGACGAGTGGAATCGGTTGCCGTCAGTGGTGGTGGAGGCGAACTCAATAGGGTCTTTTAAGAGACTCCTGGATGAGTACATGGAGCGTAATAGGATGGAGGGTTATAGGTAGGTCTAGAAGGTAGGGATGTGTTCGGCACAACTTGTGGGCCGAAGGGCCTGTTTGTGCTGTAGTTTTTCTATGTTCTATGTTCTAACTTTAGGATAGTAATGGAAAAAGATGAGTGTTGTCCTATGGGTAAGGTGCTGAATTGGGGGAAGGCTAACTACAGTCGGATTAGGCAGGATTTGATGGCTGTTGATTGGGAGAGGCTGTTCGAGGGTAAATCCACATCTGGCATGTGGGAGTCCTTTAAGGAGCAGTTGATAGGACTGCAGGATAGGCATGTGCCTGTAAAGAGGAAGGATAGGAAAGGTAGGATTCGAGAGCCGTGGATAACCAGGGAAATTGTGGGTCTAATCAAAAAGAAAAATGAGGCATACATGAGATCCAGGCAGCTAAAAACAGATGGAGCACTGGAGGAATACAGAGAAAGTAGAAAAGAACTCAAACAGGGACTTAGAAGGGCAAAAAGGGGTCACGAAATGTCCTTGGCAGACAGGATTAAGGAGAATCCTAAGGCATTTTACACATACGTTAGGAACAAGAGGGTTGTTAGGGAAAGAATCGGACCTCTCGGGGACAAAGGAGGGGAATTATGCTTAGAACCAAAGGAAGTAGGAGAGATCCTAAACGAATAATTTGCATCAGTATTCACAAAGGAGAGGGACATGTTGACTGGTATTGTCTCAGACAGATGTGTTGACCCGTTAGAAAAAATCTCAATTACAAGGGAGGAAGTGTTAGGTCTTTTAGGAAACATTAAGACAGACAAATCCCCAGGACCGGATGGCATCTATCCTCGACTCCTCAGGGAGGCAAGAGATGAAATTGCTGGGCCTCTAACAGAAATCTTTGTCTCTTCCCTGGACACAGGTGAGGTCCCAGAGGATTGGAGGATAGCAAATGTGGTCCCGTTATTTAAGAAGGGTAGCAAGAATAACCCGGGTAATTATAGGCCGGTGAGCTTGACGTCCGTGGTAGGCAAGTTGTTGGAGAAGATTCTTCGAGATAGGATATATGCGCATTTAGAACAGAATAATCTCATTAGCGATAGACAGCATGGTTTTGTACGAGGGAGGTCATGCCTCACAAATTTGGTTGAGTTTTTTGAGGAGGTGACAAAAACGATTACGAAGGAAGGGCCGTGGATGTCGTCTATATGGATTTTAGTAAAGCGTTTGACAAGGTCCCTCATGGCAGGCTGGTGCAAAAGGTTAAATCTCACGGGATAAAAGTGAGCTAGCTAGATGGGGGTGGCACGGTGGCACAGTGGTTAGCACTGCTGCTTCACAGCTCCAGGGACCTGGGTTTGATTCCAACTTGGGTCACTGTCTGTGTGGAGTTTGCACATTTTCCTCGTGTCTGCGTGGGTTTCCTCCGGGTGCTCCGGTTTCCTCCCACAGTCCAAAGATGGGCAGGTTAGGTTGATTGGCCATGCTAAAAATTGCCCTTAGTGTCCTGAGATGCGTAGGTTAGAGGGATTAGTGGGTAAATATGTAGGGATATGAGAGTAGGGCCTGGGTGGGATTGTGGTCGGTGCAGACTCGATGGGCCGAATGGCCTCTTTCTGAACTGTAGGGTTTCTATGATTTCTATGGGTGAAGAACTGGCTTAGCCATAGAAGACAGAGGGTAGCAGTGGAGGGGTCTTTTTCCGGTTGGAGGTCTGTGACTAGTGGTGTTCCGCAGGGCTCTGTACTGGGACCTCTGCTGTTTGTGATATACATAAATGATTTGGAGGAAGATATAGCTGGTGTGATCAGTAAGTTTGCGGACGACACGAAGATTGCTGGAGTTGCGGATAGTGATGAACATTGTCAGAGAATACAGCAGGATATAGATAGGCTGGAACATTGGGCGGAGAAATGGCAGATGGAATTTAATCCAGATAAATGCGAAGTGATGCTTTTCAGTAGATCTAATGGGAGCTATACAATAAATGGCAGAACCATCAGGAGTATAGACACACAGAGGGACCTGGGTGTACAAGTCCACAGATCCTTAAAGGTGGCAGCACAGGTGGAGAGGGTGGTGAAGAAGGCATATGGCATGCTTGCCTTTATTGGACGGGGCACAGAATATAAAAGTTGGCATATGATGTTGCAGCTGTATAGAACGCTGGTTAGGCCACATTTGGAATACTGCGCCCAGTTCTGGTCGCCGCACTACCAGAAGGACGTGGAGGCTTTGGAGAGAGTGCAGAGGAGGTTTACCAGGATGTTGCCTGGTACGGAGGGTCTTAGCTATGAGGAGAGATTGGGTAAACTGGGGTTGTTCTCCCTGGAAAGACGGAGGATGAGGGGCGACGTAATAGAGGTGTATAAAATTATGAAGGGCATAGATAGGGTGAACAGTGGGAAGCTTTTTCCCAGGTCGGAGGTGACGAACACAAGGGGTCACGGGTTCAAGGTGAGGGGGGCAAGGTTCAACACAGATGTCAGGGGAACGTATTTTACACAGAGGGTGGTGGGGGCCTGGAATGCACTGCCAAGCAAGGTGATTGAGGCGGACACGCTGGGATCGTTTAAGACTTATCTAGATAGCCACATGAACAGACTGGGAATAGAGGGATACAAAAGAATGGTCTCGTTGGGCACATGAGCGGCGCAGGCTTGGAGGGCCGAAGGGCCTGGTCCTGTGCTGTATTGTTCTTTGTTCTTTTGTTCTTTGACTGTGTTCAATAACACAGCTTCCACAACCATCTGACAGAGAGAATTCCAAAGATTGACAACCCTTCGAGTGAAGACGTTTCTCCTCATCTCCGTCTTCAAGGATTGTTCCACTTATCCTGAGAATGTGATCCCGTGTTTCCATCCAACCGTAGAATTCTATATAGTGCAGAAAGAGGCCATTCGGCTCATCGAGTCTGTACTGATTCTCCAGGACAGCATCCCAACCAAGGTCCTTCACTCTGTAACCCCGGGCATTATCCACCTAATCTGCACATCTTTGGCGTGTAGGAGGAAACAGGAGCACCCGGAGGAAACCTCCCCCACCCTCCCTCACCCCCCCTTCGCACGCAGCCTCCCCATGCAATTGCTCACCACTGATGGCTTCGTACAAGTGGCTCTGATAGTGGAGATAGGCATAGTCCGGGGACTGGTACGGACCCTCGCATTGCGCCCGACACTCCTCCAGCTCTGTCATGTACTCCTGGATCGCTCCCTCCAGTCGTGGAATGGATTCTGCAAACTGCTCGGACTGGTACAGCTTCATCCCTTCACTGTAGGACACCTGGATGAGAGAACGGGGGAGGGAGGGAGAGAGAGTGAGAGAGAGAGAGAGAGAATGCATGTGTGAGATAGAGACAGCGACAGTAAGAGTAAGACAGAACTAAGGTTACTTGGATCACTCCCTCACTTCCCTTCCTCTCTTCCCCACTCTCTCACCCTCCCCTTCTGCTCACTCCCCTCCCCTCTCTAACCCACTCCTCTCTCCCCCTCTTCCTTGCTCCTCCCACACCCACTCCTTTCTCTCCCCATTCCTCTCCCTATTCCTCGCCCCCATCCACTTTCTCCCCATTCCTCTCTGTCCACTTCCCGTCTGTCACGTGTCCTCTCCCTCTCCCCCACTCACTCCTTGTGTCTCCCATTCCGTCTCTTAAATACTATTTTCCCCTCTCTCCACCTCCCTCTATCCCTTCTCCATCATTCCCTCCTCTTCCCTCCCTCACTTCACCTTTCTCCCATCCTCTCTCTCTATTCCTTCCTCTCTTCCCTCTTCCTCTCTTTCTCTTCCCTCCCTCCCTCTTTATCACCTTCCCTCCCTCTCCCCCTCACTTCTCTCTCTGTCCACCACACTCACCCAGTGTGGTTGAGCCTCCAAGTCCCTGAAATCTTCTGGCTTCACTCCCTCCATCTTCCGGTACATCTCCAGGTTTTCCCGCATTTCCTGATGATCTGGATTCACCTCGAAGAAGGTCTGGGCGGCAGCTGCTGCTTTATCCACTTGTTTCACCTGCGGGAGAGGGAAAGAGCGCTCAGGATAGGTCTTGGATCATATCCTCCATTGCATCCCCAGGCCCTGACACCGAGAACAGGCCCCGAACCCTGACCCCGAGGACAGGTCCTGAACCCTAACCCCGAGGACAGGCCCTGAACCCTGACCCCAAGGACAGGTCCCGAACCCAGACCCTGAAGACAGGATCTGAACCCTGATCCTGAGGACAGGTCCTGAACCCTAACCCCGAGGACAGGTCCTGAACCCGGACCCTGAAGACAGGCCCCGAACCCTGACCCTGAGGACAGGTCCTGAACCCTGATCCTGAGGACAGGATCTGAACCCTGACCCTGAGGACAGGCGCCGAACTGTGACCCCAAAGACAGGCCCCGAACCTTGACCCTGTGGACAGGCCCCGAACCCTGACCTCAAGGACAGGCGCCAAACCATGACCCGAAGGACAGGCCCTGAATCCTGACCCCGAGGACAGGCCCCGAACCCTGACCTCAAGGACAGGCCCCAAACCCTGACCCCGAGGACTGGCCCAAGGCTGGGGACAGATTCTGAAGCCGGGGCTGAGGGAGATTCTGAAACCTGGGCTGAGGGAGATTCTGAAACCTGGGCTGAGGGAGATTCTGAAACCTGGGCTGAGGGAGATTCTGAAGCCGGGGCTGAGGGCCTGAATCACATCCTCCCTGAATCACATCCTCCCACTCAGAGCTTGGCCCCAGTCTCCGTTTCCACAATTGGGATCAAACAGAATGAATGTTCCTGGATTCAGGATCACAGCGAGTTAACGATCCTGGGATCCGGGTCACAAGGAGTTAACTTTCCAGATGTTGGGAAGAAGCCGTTAACATTCCTGAATCAGGAACAACATTGGAAACATTCCTGCTGCCTGGGGAATGACAGAGCTCTTTATAAATCTCTCTCTCACCCTGCACTAAGCCAGTTGGAGAGAGTTACATTCTGTCTCTCACCCTGTACTAAGCCAGTTGGAGAGAGTTAGTCTCTCTCTCTCTCCCTGTACTAAGCCAGTTGGAGAGAGTTAGTCTCTCTCTCTCTCCCTGTACTAAGCCAGTTGGAGAGAGTTAGTCTCTCTCTCCCTGTACTAAGCCAGTTGGAGAAAGTTAGTCTCTCTCTCTCACCCTGTAATAAGCCAGTTGAAGATAGTTATAGGCTGTTCTCCTCTGGAACTCTGTCTGGATCTGCTGGGTGACTCTGTGTCGGGACGGCTGACCCAGACAGGCTGTCAGACAGTGCTGCAGACAGGCAGCCCGCTGCAGGAGGCTGCCGAAGATGCCGCGGAGCTGCGGAGGGCTCTCCTGGACGCACAGGCGCTGGCAGCGGGCTCGCAGGCGGCGAAGGGCCGAATGGGCCAGCAGCGACCTCTCCAGCAGGGAGATTGCCTGGCCCCAGTGGCCCTGGTGGTATTCCCGCAGCCCCCCGGCGTACAGCAGGTCGTAGGGCTGCTGGAGCAGCGGCTCAGAACCCAGAGGCTGCCCCTCGTAGTCGAGCAGCCCGACTGCGGAATGACGCCCCCCGCAGCCGAGCAGCAGCAGCAGAAGCGCCAAAAGCTCCATTCCCGACAGCGGCTGGACACGTCCCACCCAGCACAGAGAGAGGAAGGGGAAGGACTGGGAAAAGGAAATGGGTGGGTGGGAGAAAGATGGAGAGATTGAAGTAAGATAGACAGAGAGGGAGAAAGACAGACAGATAGAAACAAACTCTCTGAGAGTGAGATTGAGAGATAGACAGACATAAGGAGAGAAACAGAGAGTGAGAAAGAGAGACAAAGTGTGAGGGACACAGGCAGAAAGAAAGTGAGAATGACTGGTTTATTAAATTAAGGAGTGTGGGATATATCAGAATGTTACACTGAGGGGTATGGAATATAGTAAGAGTTTTAACAACACCAGGTTAAAGTCCAACAGGTTTATTTGGTAGCAAGTACCATTAGCTTTCGGAGCGCTGCTCCTTCGTCAGATGGAGTGGAAATCTGCTCTCAAACAGGGCACAGAGACACAAAATCAAGTTACAGAATACTGATTAGAATGCGAATTTCTACAACCAACCAGGTCTTAAAGATACAGACAATGTGGGTGGAGGGAACATTAAACACAGGTTAAAGAGATGTGTATTGTCTCCAGACAGGACAGCCAGTGAGATTCTGCAAGTCCAGGAGACAAGCTGTGGGGGTTACTGATAGTGTGACATAAACCCAACATCCCGGTTTAGGCCGTCCTTTATATATCAGAGAGTTACAGTGAGCAGTGTGGAATATGTCAAAGTGTGACAGTGAGGGTTACAAAGAACAAAGAAACTTACAGCACAGAAACAGGCCCTTTGGCCCTCCAAGCCTGCACTGGCCATGCTGCCCGACTGAACTAAAACCCCCTACCCTTCTGGGGACCATATCCCTCTATTCCCATCCTATTCATGTATTTGTCAAGACGCACCTTAAAAGTCACTACCGTATCCGCTTCCACTACCTCCCCCGGCAATGAGTTCCAAGCACCCACCGCCCTCTGTGTAAAAAAAAAACTTGCCTCGTACATCTCTTTTAAATCTTGCCCCTCGCACCTTAAACCTGTGCCCCCTCATCATTGATTCTTCCACCTGGGAAAAAGCTTCTGACTATCCACTCTGTCCGTGCCTCTCATAATCTTGTTGACTTCTATCAGGTCGCCCCTCAACCTCCGTCGTTTCAGTGAGAACAAACCAAGTTTCTCCAACCTCTCCTCATAGCTAATGCCCTCCATACCAGGCAACATCCTGGTAAATCTTTTCTGTACCCTCTCCAAAGCCTCTACATCCTTCTGGTAGTGTGCGACCAGAATTGAACACTATATTCCAAGTGCGGCCTAACTAAGCTTCTATAAAGCTGCAACATGACTTGCCAATTTTTAAACTCAATGCCCCAGCTGATGAAGGTAAGCATGCTGAATGCCTTCTTGACTACCTTCTCCACCTGCATGGCCACCTTCAGTGACCTGTGGACCTGGACATCCAGATAAATCCCTTTGCCTATCAATAGGGTTCTCCCATTTACTGTATATTTCCTATCTATATTACACCTCCAAAATTGTGGGATATATCAGAGTGTTACAGTTACAGTTGTGGGGTATGACAGTGTTACCATGAGGGGTGTGGGATATAGCAGAGTGTGTCAGTGAGGGTTATGGGATATCTCAGAGAGTTACAGTGAGGGGTGTGGGGTATATCGCAGTGTTCCATTGAGGGGAGTGGGATACATCAGAGTGTTCCATTGAGGGGAGTGGGATACATCAGAGTGTTACATTGAGGGGAGTGGGATATATCAGAGTTTTATGGTGAGTGGAGTGGGATATATCAGAGTGTTTCGGTGAGGGGTGTGGGGTATGTCACAGTGTTACCATGAGGGGTGTGGAATATAGCAATGTCAGTGAGGATTATGGGATATCTGAGTGTTACAGTGTGGTGTGTGGGATATATCAGTGTTACAGTGAGGGGTATGTCAGAGTTTGTTACAGTGAGGAGTGTGGGATATATCAGAGTGTTACAGTGAGGGGTGTGGGATAGAATTTATAGAATCCTACAGTGCAGAAGGAGGCCATTCAACCCATCAAGTCTGCAACAACCACAATCCCACCCAGGCATTTACCCATAGCTAGTTTCCCTGACACTAAGGGGCAATTTAGCATGGCCAATCCACCTAAATTGGACTGTGGGATGAAACCGGAGCTCCCAGAGGAAATCCACCCAGACAAGGGGAGAATATGCAAACCCCACACAGTGAGCCAAGGCTGGGAATCGAACCTGGGTCCCTGGCACTATGAGGCAGCAGTGCTAACCACTGTGCTGCCCCAGATATATCAGTGCACCAGTGAGGAGTGTGGGAAATATCAAAGTGTTACAGTGAGGGATATGGGGTAGGTCAGAGTGTTACAGTGAGGGATATGGGGTAGGTCAGAGTGTTACAGTGAGGGATATGGGGTAGGTCAGAGTGTTACAGTGAGGGATATGGGGTAGGTCAGAGTGTTACAGTGAGGGATATGGGGTAGGTCAGAGTGTTACAGTGAGGAATATGGGGTAGGTCAGAGTGTTACAGTGAGGGATATGGGGTAGGTCAGAGTGTTACTGTGAGGGATATGGGGTAGGTCAGAGTGTTACAGTGAGGGATATGGGGTAGGTCAGAGTGTTACAGTGAGGGATATGGGGTAAGTCAGAGTGTTACAGTGAGGGATATGGGGTAGGTCAGAGTGTTACCGTGAGGGATATGGGGTAGGTCAGAGTGTTACAGTGAGGGATATGGGGTAGGTCAGAGTGTTACAGTGAGGGATATGGGGTAGGTCAGAGTGTTACAGTGAGGTATATGGGGTAGGTCAGAGTGTTACAGTGAGGGATATGGGGTAGGTCAGAGTGTTACAGTGAGGGATATGGGGTAGGTCAGAGTGTTACCGTGAGGGGTGTGGGATATAGCAGAATGTGTCAGTTGGGTTATGGGATATCTCAGAGTGTTACAGAGAGGGGTGTGGGGTATATCAGAGTGTGACAGAATGGGTTATAGCGTAGTGTTACAGTGAGGTTACAGTGGGATGCATGGGACATATCGTTGCTACAGTGAGAGGTGTGGGACATATTAAAGTGCGACAGTGAGGGGTGTGGGATATATCAGAGTGTTACAGTGAGGGGTGTGGGATATAGCAGAGTGTTACAGTGAGGGGTGTGGGATATAGCAGAGTGTTACAGTGAGGGGTGTGGGATATATCAGTGTTAACAGTGAGGGGTGTGGGATATAGCAGAGTGTTACAGTGAGGGGTGTGGGATATATCAGAGTGTTACAGTGAGGGGTGTGGGATATATCAGTGTTAACAGTGAGGGGTATGGGATATAGCAGAGTGTTACAGTGAGGGGTGTGGGATATATCAGTGTTAACAGTGAGGGGTATGGGATATATCAGAGTGTTACAGTGAGGGGAGTGGGAGTGAGAAATTTGTTGAGTGTATTCTGAAGGAATTTCTCATTCAGTATGTGGATGGCCCGACTAGAGAGGGGACAAAACTTGACCTCCTCTTGGGAAATAAGGAAGGGCAGGTGACAGATGTGTTAGTGAGGGATCACTTTGGGACAAGTGACCATAATTCTATTAGTTTTAAGATAGCTATGGAGAATGATAGGTCTGGCCCAAAAGTTATAATTCTAAACTGGGGCAAGGCCAATTTTCCCTCAATGCACCCGAACAGGCGTCGGAGTGTGATGACTTGGGGACTTTCACAGTAACTTCATTGCAGTGTTAACTTAAGCCTACATGTGACACTAATAAAGAAACAAACATAAACTTCCAAAATAAGAGAGGATATAAGGTGAGATCAGCCAGGATTGAAATAGATAGAATAAAGAAATGATATATATGTAAAATTTTGGCTGGAGTTGTGTATATGTCACCAGGTAACAGCCTGGAATTGATAGTTTATATACATGGTGAGGTCTGACAAGCATGCAGTGAAGTAAGTGTAGTTTCACTGGGCGATTTGAACTTCTGTGTAGATTGGAATACACAGTAAGAGTTTTAACAACACCAGGTTAAAGTCAAACCGGTTTATTTGGTAGCAAATACCATTAGCTTTCGGAGCGCTGCTCCTTCGTCATTGGAATAAGCAGAGCAGCACATATCAAAAATGTACAGAGTTTCTTTGGCATAGCTGGGGTAGATTTATCTCAGAGAAACAAGGGGGTAGATTATAGTAGAATTAACAATCAGAAATGAACCAGGGTTAGTTAACAGCCGAAAGGGAATTTTAAAACTATTTCATGGGATCCAGGCATCGCGAGTGAGACCAACATTTTGTGACCAGCCCTAATTCATCTTGCGAATGTGGTGAACGGCTGCAGGCCTTGAGGTGCAGGAAGAGCCACAGTGCTGCGAGGAATGGAGTTCCATGATTCTAACCCAGCGACAGTGAAGGAACAGAGGTTCTGGGAGGGAGGGGACGTGGTGAGAGCAAAGGTGTGTTAAATGGGACAGGAGCACTTTGCAGCCTTGTCAGCCACAGATAAAGGAGATTATCAGTTGACAAAAGAAACAGAAGATAAATTAGCAGTGTTTTTTATGAAACATTCCATATCTCTCCTCACAGGAGAAACAGTGATTTGTGTTCACTTCCTTAAGCTCAGTATCCAACAGTCACTGTTCACTCCTTTGGGCAAACTGAGTGATTGGTTTGTGGAACATCCGTTCAGTTTGTAAGTCTGACACCGAGTTTCTGATTACCAGCCATTTTAATTCTCCACCTCGTCCTTACACTGACCTTTCTGTCTTCAAACTCCTACAGTTTTCTAATGAGCCTCAACATAAGCTTATCTTATGGGCGGAGAAGTGGCAGGTGGACTTCAACCCAGATAAATGCGTCGTGGTCCATTTTGGCAGGTCAAATGGGATGAAGGAGTACAATATAAAGGGAAAGACTCTTAGTACTGTGGAGGATCAGAAGGACCTTGGGGTCCGGGTCCATAGGACTCTAAAATCGGCCCCGCAGGTGGAGGAGGTGGTTAAGAAGGCGTATGGTGTGCTGGCCTTTATCAATCGAGGGATTGAGTTTAGGAGTCCGGGGATAATGATGCAGCTATATAACACCCTTGTCAGACCCCACTTGGAGTACTGTGCTCAGTTCTGGTCGCCTCACTATAGGAAGAATGTGGAAAAGATTGAAAGGGTGCAGAGGAGATTTACAAGGATGTTGCCTGGATTGAGTGGCATGCCTTATGAGGATAGGCTGAGGGAGCTCGGTCTTTTCTCCTTGGAGAGATGAAGGATGAGAGGAGACCTAATAGAGGTGTATAAGATGTTGAGAGGCATAGATCGGGTGGACTCTCAGAGGCTTTTTCCTAGGGTGGAAATGTCTGCTACGAGAGGACACAGGTTTAAGGTGCTGGGGGGGTAGGTACAGGGGAAATGTTAGGGGGAAGCTTTTCAGACAGAGGGTGGTGGGCGAGTGGAATCGGCTTCAGTGAGTGGTGGTGGAGGTGATCTCAATAGGGTATTTTAAGAGACTCCTGGATGAGTACATGGGACTTAATAGGATGGAGGGTTATAGGTAGGTCTAGAAGGTAGGGATGTGTTCGGCACAACTTGTGGGCCGAAGGGCCTGTTTGTGCTGTAGTTTTTCTATGTTTCTATGTTTCTATCTTTCCCTTGAGTACTTTACAGCCTTCCAAACACAACACTATGTTCAGCAGTTTGAGAGTACAATCGCCGTCCCAATTTTGTACATTTCTTGGAATTTTACACACATTTATACTTTCAATACTAGTCAATTTACCTCAGCATTATACCATCAACCCCTTTGTCATTTAGTGTTCCCTGCCCTCATCGATGCTTTGAAACCAGAAGAGAAATATTAATGATAAATTCAGTAATAAGTAATAAGCGTGAATTAATTAATATTCTGACAGCAGAGAAGCATTCAGCAATGAGTGATGACAATATGTTTAAGGTAGAGAAAGGTCACACAAATGCTCTAATTTTTACCTTATGTAAGGTTGATATGGACAGAATGAGCGGTAAGTTGAACATGTTAAATTGGAACAGGTGCTAACAGGCAAACACAAACAATCAGAGACTGAGAAAGAAACATATGGAACAATATGTTTCTAATACAATCCCAAAGAATGGAAATTTCACCTTCTCAATTCATGCCGATTTTCGGAATGAAATTCCATGTTTTGAACCAGTGGTTGATTTATGTCCTAATTCATAGAAATTCATAGATTTGAATGAATCTATAATAAATCTAACAATGATTAATTGTGTCTTTAATGTGATGCAGTCTCCGCTGTGCTGAAACTCTTGTCCCTCTCAATGATATATGTCACAGGGAAGATGCTGCTGTCTAAATAAGCATGGCGACGTACTGCAGGGTGAACTGGAGATTAGACACATTGCAGCTAATATGTACAAACTATTACTGTGAAATCATTGATCGTCTCTGCTTCCACCATCCTCATGGGGAATGAGATTGATCCATTGCTCACAGTGAAATACTGCCCCTGCTGGAGAGCGATGGTGGTATCGTGGTAAGCATCGCTGCTTCCCATGCAGTTAACGCGGGTTCGATTCCCGGCCGTCGCATTGGTTGAATTGATGTAAAAGCTTATCCACAGCCACTTTTACTGCTGCTTCACCTGGCCAGTGAGCCGGTTTCAATTCTGTTCTTGATTCACTGTTTTCACATTCTCCTTTGTGTTTCCTCAAAGATGTGCAGCTTTGCTGGACTGGCCATGCTAAATTGCCCTTTAGTGTCCCAGAATGTTTGGGTTAGGGTGAGTATCGGGGTCATCTCCTGGGGATAGAGTGGGACGCTCTGTCGGAGAGTCGGTGCAGACTCAATGGGCCGAATGGCCTCCTTCCGCAATGTAATATTCCTATGCCTCCTACACATCTTAAATCTTCACCATCCCCAAACCTTTCTGCTAGCAGTTACTGCAACTGTGTAATATAGTTCAATATTTTATACACTTTTACAGATCTCTCAGAGCACCACTCAATCCAGTTTGCTTCAATGGGAGGAACTCCGGATTCCCCAACCAAACCTTGCATCTAAGATCTCTCATCGCTTGGTCCAATTCAGTAAATCTCATTGACAACCACCCAAGGATCCTGACACACTTCTGAAAATATGGTATCTAGGCCTGGATGCAATCCTAAAGCAGCTGCAGTTAACCAGAGCTTTATAAAAATGGAGCATAGCTTCCCTGATTTTATACTCAGTGACTCCACTTATGAAGCCAAGTGTAACCCCCTGCTGATCACTATATGGGGCTACTATTTAACTGTTCAATTTACACGATCCTGAATTCCTAGCAGTTGATGGTGAGCTGGATAAATTTCCTGTTTACCCATCAATGCCAGTACAGGCTTGCATGGAAAGGATTTGAGTATGTTTAGCGTTACTGAGATAAACCTTATAATGAGAAAAGGTTCGGAACAACAAGGTAAACGGAATAACAAAAATGTAATAACAAATATAATTAGCAGATATAAACAAGTAAAGAATCCCAACTGAAGATTTTCCAATTAACGGTTTCAACCTGAGAAATGTTCAGAATATCACCAAGCACTTTGAATTTTAAACGTTGGGGCCCATCCGTTGGTGCACATCTGAAGAAAACCACATTCTGTTACCGTTCCTGTCTGATAGTACTCACTTAACCCCGACACACACACACAGTCCAGACGGGTCTACGAGAGGGAAGATGATGGAGCAAGCACACGAGGCAGAGGTGCCGCGAGCTATCTGTGTAGTAACACAGGTCCAGTGCGCTGAAGGCTGTCCTCCTCGGCAGTCATGAAAAACCAAGCAGTTCTACCTGAGAAAGATTCACTTGGAACTGAGTTTTTACTGCCTCTGAAAAGCTTCTCTCCAAAAACGTGGCTGTCCCTCTTCTGCACACTCCCTCCTCAGCTCTGCAGCTGCTTCACTTCCTGATGCCTTATTTTTCTTCCCGCCCCCAGAGCAATCCCATTGGCCCAGCCCACATCACTCAACCAACAGCATCCTGTTCACAGCACCCGCCCGGCAAACAGGACACTGAAACCCACCAGGGACAAAGAACACTGGTAACTGTCTTCCCCACAAATTTTCCTCAATCCCTTACATTCTCCCCCCATCAAAAATACAGCATGCCCCCATGCTGAGCTACATGACATAGGACCCAGTTAACCAATTACACCATGTACCTTATAGTGTGATGACTGGTATAATAGTGGGTGAAAAGAACCATAGAACCATAGAAAATTACAGCTCAGAAACAGGCCTTTTGGCCCTTCTTGTCTGTGCCGAACCATTTTTTGCCTAGTCCCACTGACCTGCACTTGGACCATATCCCTCCACACCCCTCTCATCCATGAACCCGTCCAAGTTTTTCCACTTTATCCGACAGCTCATTCCACACTCCCACCACTCTGCGTGAAGAAGCCCCCCCTAATATTCCCTTTAAACTTTTCTCCTTTCACCCTTAACCCATGCCCTCTGGTTTTTTTCTCCCCCAGCCTCAGCGGAAAAAGCCTGCTTGGTACCTTATTCATACAGGATGAGCACTCAGCAAAGGAGTTACACCACCATGCATGACAACTATTGCAGTGTTCAGGGAAATGCATAGTGGGAGGCGTAGCTGAGTGAACACTTGTATGTCCTACTACTACAGACTTTGCACACGGCTCTCCCAGCTTTGTATAATGGAAACGGTCTGCTGGCTTTCTCTCTCTCTGTGATCTCCTTATCGCTGGTTCTGGATTGGCTACGTTAGATGTGTCTGTAGTGTAAGTGCCCTCAACAGAACTGTCTGATTCTACTTCCCTTTGCCCAGTTACTACCTCTTCTATCACAACAGGTAGCCCTTCTGAAGATTCTGAGCTCGCTGCGACTTCTGTCACTCCTGTAGCATTTGTGGGGGGATTGGACCCTGTGGGCATGACATCCTGTTCCGGTTGTTCACAGATTCCCTCCGGATTGTCAATGATCAAGTCCTCTGGGTAATGTCCATACTCTGACTCTGAGTCTGAAGAGTTTTGATCTCTCAGGGGCACATCAGCTGCGGAGTCATCTTTGTGAACCTCAGGAGGTTGATTCCTTTCTTTTGCTTTTCTGCGCCTGAGGGAGAGGGAGTAGGCTTTGAGTCAACCTCACTGCTCAATTGGACCTCTTGTCCCAGGGGCAAAATATGATTTTGGTGCATGACCTTAATGGGTCCCGAACCATCTGCAGGCTTTAGACGATAAACAGGAAGATCAGACATTTGACTCTCAACCACATAAGGATTTGCGCTCCACCGATCAACAAGCTTCTGTTTCCCTTTCAGGCCAAGGTTTCCAATGAGGACTCTATCCCCAGGCTTCAAGCAATGGTAGCGCACTCTCTGGTCATACCTCTCCTTGTTACTTTGGTTCATTTTAGCGGAAGTGGCTTGGGCCAACTGATAGGCTGCTTGCAGCTCTTTCTTCATCTTAGACACATACTGCAAGTGGGAAGTTGTTGAGGTCCCATCCGCTGACACGCCAAAGCAAACATCCACAGGAAGTCTGGCTTCCCTCCCGAACATTAAAAAGTAGGGTGAATACCCGGTAGTTTCATTTGGGGTACAGTTGTGCGCGTGGACCAGATGTGCAATGTGCTGACTCCATTTGGACTTTTGACTGGGCTCAAGAGTTCCTAGCATGTTCAACAAGGTTCTATTGAACCTCTCTGGTTGAGGGTCACCTTGTGGGTGGTATGGTGAAGTTCTTGATTTCCTCACACCCAACATGGTCAACATCTCTCTCACCAACTGGCTTTCAAAATCCCGACCCTGGTCTGAATGTATGCGAGCTGGTAGGCCGTAGGGAATGAAGTATTTCTCCCATAGAGTTCTGCCAACCGTTATGGCTCTCTGATCCTTGGTTGGGAATGCTTGTGCATACCGAGTGAAGTGGTCAGTGACTACCAACACATTGCACACATTGCGGGAATCAGGTTCTATGGAGAGAAAGTCAATGCATACAAGATCCATAGGGCCTGAACTTTGGATGTGGGAAAGTGGTGCTGCTCTCTGTGGCAGAGTCTTTCTCTTAATGCAGCGTTCACAGGTCTTGCAGTATGTCTCTACGTCTAGCTTCATGCGGGGCCAGACGAATCTGTCACAGACGAGTGCATAGGTCTTGTCAAATCCCAGATGTCCATTGTTGTCATGCAGTGACTTCAGAATCATACGGTGGAACTGCTTGGGGAGCACAAGCTGTCGCCGTAAGCGTAGGTCAGACTGTTTGACTGCCCTATAAAGCAGACCCTGCTCGATTGACCACTTCCCCCACTCTCGTTTCAGAAGTGTAAGATCAGGATGGTTTGTCTGTACTTGCCTTGCTGGTGCCTTCTGATTGACAGCTAGCCATATTTCTCCTATACACGGGTCGCTTTTCTGAGCAGCTTGAAGCTCTGCTGGACTGAAAGTGGGCAGCTGATCAGCTACTACTGCAGCAGTATGACAGAAAGCCTTGGGAACTGCCGACACATGAGCTCCTATTTGTTCGATCACACATGGATAGGAGTGTCCTGCTCGTGTGCTACTCGACACCGTCTGACAGAGAGCCCGCACTCCTGGAACAGGGATTTCTTGCCATTCATCATCTGGTGTCATGCTGTCATGTGGACGTCGAGACAACGAGTCTGCGTCAAGGTTACGCCGGCCTGGTCTATACTTAAGGCTAAAGTTGTAGGTGGACAGTGCTGAGAGCCAGCAATGACCAGTGGCATCCAGTTTAGCTGACGTTGTGACGTATGTCAAGGGATTGTTGTCCGTTCTGACTTGTACAGTAGCTCCGTAAAGATAGTCATGTAGCTTATCCACAATAGCCCACTTGAGAGCTAAAAACTCCAGTTTGTGTGCTGGATAGTTTTTCTCAGATGGCGAGAGACTTCTGCTGATGAATGCAACTGGGCGTAGACCATCATCATGCTCTTGGTATAAGACACCACCTAGTCCGTCTAGGCTAGCATCCACGTGCAGAATGTAAGGTTTCTGTGGATCTGCGAACGCCAATACAGGGGCTTTGGTGAGCCGGGTCTTGAGTCCTTGGAAAGCATGTTCGCATTGCTCACTCCACCGAGAGCCAAAGGGTTCAGAAGGCTTGAAGTAAGTCTTGTCAGGTGAGTTTGCAGTCTGACTCCCCTTGGAGCAGGGATGGGGAGGATATCCTTGAAGGAGTCCGTTGAGGGGATAGCAGAGTTTGGAGAAGTCCTTGACTGCAGTTATATAAGACCCTCGTCAGACCCCACTTGGAGTACTGTGCTCAGTTCTTGTCGCCTCACTATAGGAAGGATGTGGAAAAGATTGAAAGGGTGCAGAGGAGATTTACAAGGATGTTGCCTGGATTGAGTGGCATGCCTTATGAGGATAGGCTGAGGGAGCTCGGTCTTTTCTCCTTGGAGAGACGAAGGATGAGAGGAGACCTAATAGAGGTGTATAAGATATTGAGAGGCATAAATCGGGTGGACTCTCAGAGGCTTTTTCCCAGGGTGGAAATGTCTGCTACGAGGGGACACAGGTTTAAGGTGCTGGGGGGTAGGTACAGGGGAAATGTTCGGGGGAAGTTTTTCACACAGAGGGTGGTGGGCGAGTGGAATCGGCTGCCGTCAGTGGTGGTGGAGGCAAACTCAATAGGGTCTTTTAAGAGACTCCTGGATGAGTACATGGAGCTTAATAGGATGGAGGGTTATAGGTAGGTCTAGAAGGTAGGGATGTGTTCGGCACAACTTGTGGGCCGAAGGGCCTATTTGTGCTGTAGTTTTTTATGTTTCTATGTAAAGTGGCGATAGTAGCCACAAAATCCAAGGAAGGATCTGAGCTCTGTCACCGTTTGGGGTCTTGGCCAGGAGACAACAGCCTCTACCTTGGATGGGTCCGTCGCTATTCCGTCCTGCGACACTACATGTCCAACGTAGGTGACAGAAGTCCTGCCAAACTGGCACTTGTCAAGCGACAGCTTCAGACCTTCTTCTTGGAGCCGGTCAAGCACTTTGAGCAACCGCTCCTCGTGTTCTTCGAGGGTTCGTCCAAACACAATGAGATCATCCAGGTACACCAACACCTCCAGAAAGTTCATGTCGCCAACAGTATGTTCCATGACTCTCTGAAAAGTGGCCGGTGCTCCTGAAATTCCCTGAGGCATGCGTTCGAACTGATAAAAACCCAACGGGCAGATAAAAGCAGTCTTCTCCTTGTCAGCCTCACTCATGGGTATTTGATAGTACCCGCTCCTCAGGTCGAGGACTGTGAACCATTTACTCCCAGACAAGCAGTAAAGAGCGTCTTCTATCCTTGGGACAGTGTACTGGTCCGGTATTGTTCGAAGGTTAAGGGTTCGGTAGTCCACGCACATTCGTACCTTCCCTGACTTCTTGCGTACGACTACTATTGGCGATGCGTAGGGACTACGCGATTCAGAGATGATGTCATGGCTTTGTAGTTCCTGTAGGTGCTGGCGCACATCCTCAAAGTCAGCAGGCGACAAGCGACGTGACCTCTCTCGGAAGGGCCTTGCATCCTTCAGTCTTATTTCATGTCTGGTGCTTTTAGAACAACCTACATCCCACTCGTGCTGAGAGAAAACCTCTTTCCTCTCCATCATTCTCTCACAGAGACGCCTCCTTGCCTCCTCTGGCATAGGAGAGGCTCCAAAATCAAAAGATGAATGGGTCAGTTCGATTGCAGCTTTATCCGCACACTGTGCCCTCGGCAGAGGAACAAGGGTTACTGGAAAAATGTGGGCTACTGGAGTCCCACGTTTCAAGGAGATTTCTCTGGATGACAGGTTCTTCACAGTCACAGTAATGCGTCTGCTGGAAACAACTGATGCAGGATGAACCTCAGGCCTCACCCACAACTCTTCAGGGGAAAATGTGTCATTAGGCTGATCTATCAGTGCTAGCTGGTCTGTGAAATCACCAGGAAACTTTGGGAGGCCAGTGACTTTAAACACTTGTCCTGGTTGCAAGGTGATTGGCTTGCGCTGGGTAAACCACACAGTACCATGCTTGTCTACCCCTTCTGTTGTTTCAGACTGGGTGAGTGTCTCATAAGCTTCTCGGAGGACGGGGTGTATGGTCAAAGTACCCAAGAAGCGTTCTCCCGCCTGTTCTTTACAGGACTCCACCAACTCTCTCACCAGCCGGGTATTTGTCCCCACCAGCACGGCAATGTTGTTATCTTTCACAGGGTCAGGACATACTAAGGCCAAAGTGTCAACTGTCTGCGGCACTCCGGTTACAGCGGCAGTGAACTCGAGTTGTATGGACAGGTAGCCATCATATGGGTATTGGTGAGAGCTTAAACCCCATATTTCCAGGTCTTCAAGTGGCTGGAGAGGTAAGTGTTTCAGGTAGGTGTGGTAGAAGGTTACTTGGGAGCCACTGTCAAGCAAAGCTCTTGCATAAACTCCTTCTATTTGCACAGGTACACCAGAGATGGGCCCCACTAATCCTGCAGGTAACTGTTTTGAGCCTTGCTTTGCTGGGGGTGGACAGTGGGTGGAACGTATTTCACACAGAACCAAGCACCGTTCCTTCACCTGGCTCCTGAGAAGTTTCCCTGCTGTTTGCTTGCTTTGATCAGCTTCTGATTCACTCTCCTCAGATCCTCGGGTTCTTTGCACTCTCTCCTTGTATGCCCATCTTGCCCACACCTGTAGCAAAAGATTCCTGCCGGCAGTGGTTTGGACATTTTCACTCGGGGCGACGTGTCCCGAACAGCAGCTTCTGGCACTTGCTGTACGGACCCAGTCCTTGCTGTCGTACTTTCAGATGTGGGGGTAACTGGAACGGCGCTCAACAGTCTGGCCACCTGAGAAGTCAGTTCCCTTACCTCATTTCGTAGGCTGTTCAACTCAGACGTAACTGAGGACTGCGGTACACTGGCGGTGGCAGTAGCTTTCACCCCTTCTCTGGCGCTAATCCAATTTTCTTCCTCTCTTACCTCCCGCATCAGCTGGAAGAAGGAAGGGGGTTTGTCCAGGGTGTGGCTCATCCTTACACGCAGAGCAACCATGTCTCGAGTGAGTGCACCCTTGACCAGCTGTTCCACCCGAGCTCGATTCATGTCTGCAGCCGTAATTCCTCCCTTAAGAAGAGCACGATGGAGAAGTTTGTCAAGGCGATATAGAAAAGCAGAGAGTTTTTCTCCTTCATCCTGGTATGTGTGTCTGAACTTGGCCAAGATGTCGGCTCCACTCTCTGTGGTGCCATAAGCTGTGTCCAGAGCAGATAAATAATCGGTGGCCGTAGCAGTGGGAGTGCTAACTTTCAAAAATCGAACGATGTCAGCAGCAGGCCCTTTTAAACTCTCCACTATACGCTGTCTCTTGGCGGCGTCAGTGCATTGCCACTCATTGATCATCTGGGTAGCCTGCTCCATCCAGGCATCATATTCTTCCTCACCTGGGGGTACAGGTTTCAGTCCTGAAAACAGTCTCAGCTTTCTGTAGCTAGGCCCATCGGTAGACACTTGGTTTCACTTGTCCACTAGTTTGCCAATAGCAGTCACTAAATCCATGTTCACATCCACTTTGGGAGCTTGATTTTCTGATACTATGGCCTGAAATTCCTCCATTGACTTGCCTTCCTGTTGTAGTAGTAACACCAGCTTTGGATGGAAAGCGTCCTCTTCAGGAACAGCATCCTGTGTGTCCAAGCTTTCTAGCGTATGCACAGCCCATGGCCCAGCTTCTCCTTCAATACCTACATCTGGAGGTACAGTGTCAGGGGTTAAATCAATGCTTGTCTCCACTAGTATGAACAACTGTGTGCCAGTAGAATCGCCACGGCGACCTCAAATCTTGGCGTGACCAAATACTTTCACTGTGTTTAAGACCCTAGCAATGGTCTCCTCACTAGTATCTATTGGTACATTGCTCAGTAATATGCCACGAGAAAGACTGGTATTCCTTTGGCGGCTCCAGTCAGCAGCCCGAGAAAAATCCATTGTCTTAAGTGAGCTGCTAATTGGTTGTGTTGTAATTACTGGGTTAACCGTTACAGACTGGCAAAAAGAAGGTAGAAAAAAATATTTGACCTGTGTGGTAAACAGGAATGATCTCAGCGGTGCCTCCAAAAATGTAACCCCCGGCTGATCACTATATGGGGCTACTATTTAACTGTTCGATTTACAGGATCCTGAATTCCTAGCAGTTGATGTTGAGCTGGATAAATTTCCTGTTTGCCCATCAATGCCAGTACAGGCTTGCATGGAAAGGATTTGAGTATGTTTAGCGCGGTGCCTCCAAAAATGTTATTGAGATAAACCTTATAATGAGAAAAGGTTTGGAACAACAAGGTAAACGCAATAACAAAAATATTTAACAATATAATTAGCAGATATAAACAAGTAAAGAATCCCAACTGAAGATTTTCCAATTAACGGTTTCAACCTGAGAAATGTTCAGAATATCACCAAGCACTTTGAATTTTAAACGTTGGGGCCCATCCGTTGGTGCACATCTGGAGAAAACCACATTCTGTTACCGTTCCTGTCTGATAGTACTCACTTAACCCCGACACACACACAGTCCAGACGGGTCTACGAGAGGGAAGATGATGGAGCAAGCA
Organism: Mustelus asterias; assembly: GCF_964213995.1. NCBI lineage: Eukaryota > Metazoa > Chordata > Chondrichthyes > Carcharhiniformes > Triakidae > Mustelus > Mustelus asterias. The sequence goes on from NW_027590234.1 coordinate 119,325, forward strand.
CACGAGGCAGAGGTGCCGCGAGCTATCTGTGTAGTAACACAGGTCCAGTGCGCTGAAGGCTGTCCTCCTCGGCAGTCATGAAAAACCAAGCAGTTCTACCTGAGAAAGATTCACTTGGAACTGAGTTTTTACTGCCTCTGAAAAGCTCCTCTCCAAAAACGTGGCTGTCCCTCTTCTGCACACTCCCTCCTCAGCTCTGCAGCTGCTTCACTTCCTGGTGCCTTTTTTTCCCTCCAGAGCCCCCAGAGCAATCCCATTGGCCCAGCCCACATCACTCAACCAACGGCATCCTGTTCACAGCACCCGCCCGGCAAACAGGACACTGAAACCCACAAGGGACAAAGAACACTGGTAAATGTCATCCCCACAAACTTTCCTCAGTCCCTTATACAAGGATCTAATCCGCTTTCCTAACAGCTCTGTCAAAATCTCCTCTCATCTTCAAAGATCTCTCAGAACCTCTGGTCCATCTGGGCCTGCACACTGTTTCGAACTGGACCATTCCGTTTATTTTGCCTCTCCCCATCTCTTCTGTGAAAAGGCAGCACTGTTCCTGAGTGTGGGATTAATAATGTGTCTCTTCCACAATATCAGTGAGAACTGAGACTGCAGCTTCTGTTTCTCCAAGAGAATCTTTCTGGCTAAAGCCGGAATGTACAAAGATTTCTGTCACTGAGACATTGTCTGGCCGTCTGTGTCTCGTCACCCTAACTCACTCTGTCTCTGTCTCTCCCTCCACCCACTCTCATCCACTCTATATGAAGGCGGGATATTGTTGTTTCCTGACTGAGTGCACACAATCTGTATCTTCATCTGATCAAATAGAATTCAGCTTGTGAACAAAATCATCATTTCAACCAGTTCTGGGTTAAATCAGGCACAGCTCTGATTGGCTGCAGCCCCCTGAATCTGGGGAGCAGACACTGTGAGCATTGCTGGCCTCAGAGACTTTAACAGTTACTGAGCTGGGAAACTCCAACAAATCCCTGAGAATCCACAGCACAGAGCGAGAGGAGAGGAAAGCCTGTCCTCGGAGCTGTCAATCTGAGACACAGTTTGACCTGTCAATGTGCAGAGGTGAACACTGTGTCAGCGAGAGTGTGCTAAAGGGGCGGCTGGGTTAGACTAATGTTACTGTGTTTGTGTGTCCGCTCTCAGCGGCTGATTTCCCAGTCCTTCTTGTGTCAAATCACAAGATTTCCCTGTCATAGGATCGCGCTGCTCAGACCTGAAGAGAGAATTTAATGGAAAATGTTCGTCCATTTCAAGATTTCAGTTGACAAACGGCGAATAAGTCAGCGTTTGACTGAGAGAGCGCGATCAATGCAGCAAAGAGGGGGTTGAAATGGAAATTGCCGCCTTGAATTCGGATGGAACTTTCTCAACAGGAAATATTCGGGTTTCAGTAACAGAAATAAGTCAGTCTGAGAATCTGGAGTGTCCAATTTTAATTGCATTGGGAGAGTTTGTGAGGAGAGAGAAACACAGAGAGGTTGGAGGAGCCGGGAGCTGACAGCAGCTTGTCTCTGCTCCGTCGGCTCTCTGCCTTTAAGTTGCTCTGTGCCGCCACCACTGGCTTCATTTCGGATCCAGTTCTGACTCTCTCACAGATTTTCCACACACTGTCGGACATCATCTTGTTGGCCTGGGACATATTGTACCAGAAATATATCTTGTGCGTAAACAAGACAACAACTGCTTTCTGAATGAGCTGTCCAGCTGGGTTCAATCTGTCAGAAATGATTAGAGGTCTTTTAAAGCAACATCGATCTGGGACCAAAATTCTCTAATCTCTGAATATATTCAACTACTTTATCGCTTGTGTTTGGAGTCCTGGGCAAAGTGACCACTTTACCCATAGACATTTTGAAATCAATTCTAACATGAAATTTCATGATGTCTAATGATTCTCTAGAATCCTCTTTTACTAACGTTGCAATATGAATATTCCTCTCTATTTTCCACCTGCTCCTTCCATTCCCAAACTGTTACAACCAGGAATACCGAACGCCCAGTAATGACCAGCTTGTAGCAATGTGTTTGAATGAACATGATGTTTTGTTACCTAGGCAGCATTTTGAAATTCTCATCCATTCAATGTATTCTGGTGAAGTGTATTTCTTATATCCTGAGTGTCATGACATAAGAATGTTACTCTGACATGAGACCTTGTTTTGTCCTTATGCTGCTATTTTTCTTCTCACGTCATGATTTTATTCATGGAAGTCACAGCACAGAAGCCATTCGGCCCATCTTGCATATGCCAGCTGAGAACACCCTGGTGCTAATTCCAACTTCCTGCGCCCGGCTCACAGCACAGATCCAGGTCTTCATAGAAAAAGGACCACTGAAAATTACGATTCATTTTCGTGGGCTGTCTTGGAGAAGGCTTAATTGCAGTATTTCAGATTGAAACCACTGTGAGCAGGGTTCGAGCCTTGGCGGAAGAATACTGCGTTTTGAGTCCAGCGCCTTAACCACTCGGCCATCGCAGCCTCCTATATTCAGGAACGATGAAACCATCTCAGAAACGTTCATATTAAATTCACCAGGCACCTGGATTGTGCAGAGCACAGCGTGTGCGCAAAAATGTTTTCCTCTTTTTTTTGCTATCTTTACCTTTGACTGGGAACTCATTTATTAGTTCAGAGACGTTTCTTCTATTTTAATTTTTTTTTTCAAAATAAAGAAATTGAAGCCGAATTTAACGTCCGAAAAAAAATTACAACTGAAAGTCCGTTTTATTTCATTACCGGTAAATGTTGCGTTCGAACTGCCTTGTCCACATGCTTTGAAACACAAGAAACCGTGGACAAGGTTCTAAATAAATGAAAGCGAATTCGGGTCAACTGCTTGGAAAGCAGCTATACTCACCACCATACCACTACCGCTCACTGCGCTTAAATAACCCTTATTTTCATTAGTTATAATACGGAACGAGCTTAGTTGCTGATTTCATCAGGTTCCAGGTGTGTCCATAGCAGTTTGTAAACTGAACTTGGCTTCTCTCATTTTTCTGGACAGTTTAAGCCACCTTTTTACTATTGTTTCTGACTGAGAACTCATTGATTAGTTTTGAGGCCTGTTCTTTCATTTTAACAAAGTTTCCACTGAAAGTAAATTGGAGCTGGATTTTCCGTTAATAACTCATTAATAATGAGAATATTCAGTGAATTCCATTTTAGGAGTGACCCTCTTCTGTTCTGACCTGCGATAGCTAATTAAATAAGTCACCACTGTGATGGCCAGGAACTGAGCCTTGGTCAAATGCCCAGTCAGAAAGCAGATCTCTGGGAAATGATTAATATCATGTTTTGAAATCAGTTTAATCGGTAAGAACTTCAATCTATAAAGGTTCTGAATGAACGGTTAGCTTGCTGCACAGCTCGCGTTCAGCCAGGAGATGGCAGCAGTGAACAATATTTCGGATTTGCTGTTTGTGCCCACACATCTGGACAGGAATGGAGCTGCTGCTGCCGCGGAGCTGGCCAAGCAAGAGGCACAGATACTGACCAACTGCACCCGCTCCAAATAGATTCACAAAATTACTGAACAAACAAAAAACAAGCGCAACTGATCTTTTCAGAAGCTATGACAGTTCCTCTGAACGCATTATATTAACATCTCTTCAAGAATCAATTTGCTGTAATTAATTCAATATGAACCTATTCCCTGTCAGTTCTCAAACAGGCATTGACTGGGTAGAAGTTTTAATGTTATCAGAGACTTTGTGAATATTCTGAGGAGTGAAACGGCCGCCCCGAAGGAGGCCATTCGGCCCATCGATTCTGTGCCAACAACATGCAGGCCCTATCCCAGTAACCCCACGTATTTAACATGCTAATCCTCCTGACACTGAGGAGCAATTGAACATGACCATTCCACCGAAACCGGCATTAATTTTCATGGCTGAACTGCCGATTTTGGAGGGACAAAATCTGCCCTCCTGCCACATACGAAGCGGCGTCTGCTTTGGAGCTTCTCAATCCAAATATTTCCATGGTGGCAAAATCCTGCCCAAAGCTGGTGCCCTGATTTGAATGATTGCCAGCTCGAGTTTCCCATTGGGATGAGGAACATGGAATGATGCTGGATTATTCACTCTTCAAACCTGTGGAACTGTGAGTCGAAACTTCACCTTGGTTCGTGAACCTCAAAATAAGTCATTAGTTCGCCCTCAATAAGTGGATCAGCACAGGGACAGTGCAAGTGCACCCCTGACTAGGATGGGCTTCAGACCCACGCGTGCAGAACACGATGGATTAGCAATCCATCGCCTTAACCACTCGGCCACCTCGTCAAGCAGCCACTTCCCCCCTCCAAACCAGCTCTTGTGTTCTTAACACCCGTTAGAAAGAATGCATTTCTCCCGCAGGATAATGTTGTGTTTCTGCCCTCTCGTTTTGCTGTTACTCTTCCATTCGGTGCAAATCCACAGAAAGTACAGAGGAAGGCAGTCCCCTCTCTGGTCCCTGTTTGATTTTCAATTCACGGAAAATAATCTTGATGTTAAAAGGCAGCAAGCAGTCTGAGCTTGTGGCGCAACGGTAGCGCGTCTGACTCCAGATCAGAAGGTTGCGTGTTCAAATCACGTCAGGCTCATGAAGCTTTTCTACAGTTGTTCTTTGGATTTTGTATCTGGGTGAAGTTGTTGTTTGCAAATGTTCCCGAAATGATACATTTCAAAATGATGATGAAATGATATTTTAGGGATGCTTCCGGTTTCCACCCGCTGATCATATTTTTTGCAGTTTTTGTGAATTTAAAGCAAGGTCCAAGGTCCGAGATGATTCAGCGGACATCTCAGGGGTGAGCTCCCCTGTGGTGATTTAACCGGAGGATTCTCACCTCAGGCAGGGAGCAAGGCTGAGCCTTTATCAATAATCTCAACAAACCAATAACGGGGTAGCACAGTGGCTAGCACTGCTGCTTCACAGGGACCTGGGTTCGATTCCCAGCTTGGGTCACTGTCTGTGTGGAGTTTGCACATTCTCCTCATCTCTGCGTGGGTTTCCTCCAGGTGCTCCGGTTTCCTCACAGTCCAAAGATGTGCGGGTTAGAACAAAGAACAATACAGAACAGGCCCTTCGGCCCTCCAAGCCCACGCCGCTCCCAGTCCAAACTAGACCATTCTTTTGTATCCCTCCATTCCCACTCCGTTCATATGGCTGTCTAGATAAGTCTTAAACGTTCCCAGTGTGTCCGCCTCCACCACCTTGCCTGGCAGCGCATTCCAGGCCCCCACCACCCTCTGTGTAAAATATGTCCTTCTGATATCTGTGCTAAACCTCCCCCCCTTCACCTTGAACCTATGATCCCTCGTGAACGTCACCACCGACCTGGGGAAAAGCTTCCCACCGTTCACCCTATCTATGCCTTTCATAATTTTATACACCTCTATTAAGTCTCCCCTCATCCTCCGTCTTTCCAGGGAGAACAACCCCAGTTTACCCAATCTCTCCTCATAACTAAGCCCCTCCATACCAGGCAACATCCTGGTAAACCTCCTCTGTACTCTCTCCAAAGCCTCCACGTCCTTCTGGTAGTGTGGCGACCAGAACTGGACGCAGTATTCCAAATGCGGCCGAACCAACGTTCTATACATCTGCAACATCAGACCCCAACTTTTATACTCTATGCCCCATCCTATAAAGGCAAGCATGCCATATGCCTTCTTCACCACCTTCTCCACCTGTGACGTTAGGTCGATTGGCCATGCTAAAATTGCCCCTTAGTGTCCTGAGATGCGTAGGTTAGAGGGATTAGCGGATAAATATGTGGGGGTAGGGCCTGGGTGGGATTGTGGTCAGTGCAGACTCGATGGGCCCCATGGCCCCTTTCTGCATTGTAAGGTTTCTATGATTCTATGAATCTCAAGCGACACGGGATTTGATCGCGTCGTTGGCTAAATCTGCTGTCCAGCCAACTGAGCTAAACCTGTGTTTAATGCACTGTGTGACCCACGGTAATATAAATCAAGATGATGAAACAAATTTACTGACAAGAAACTCCAGATTTGCAATTGGACAGCAGCCGACTATGTCTTTTGATATAAGTGAAAATGATGGTTTCTTGATCAATTGGGCCAGTGGGCTGACGAATGGCAGATGGAGTTTAATTTAGACAAATGTGAGGTGATGCACTTTGGTAGATCGAACCAGGGCAGGACTTACTCAGTTAATGGTAGGGCGTTGGGGAGAGTTACAGAACAAAGAGATCTAGGGGTACATGCTCATAGCTCCTTGAAAGTGGAGTCACAGGTGGACAGAGTGGTGAAGAAGGCATTCGGCATGCTTGGTTTCATCGGTCAGAATATTGAATACAGGAGTTGGGACATCTTGTTAAAGTTGTACAAGACATTGGTAAGGCCACACTTGGAATACTGTGTACAGTTCTGGTCACTCTATTATAGAAAGGATATTATTAAACTAGAAAGAGTGCAGAAAAGATTTACTAGGATGCTACCGGGACTTGATGTATTGAGTTATAAGGAGAGACTGAATAGACTAGGACTTTTTTCTCTGGCGCGTAGGAGGGTGAGGGGTGACCTTATAGAGGTCTATAAAATAATGAGGGGCATAGACAAGGTAGATAGTCAATATCTTTTCCCAAAGGTAGGGGAGTCTAAAACTAGAGGGCATAGGTTTAAGGTGAGAGGGAAGAGATACAAAAGTGTCCAGAGGGGCAATTTTTTCACACAGAGGGTGGTGAATGTTTGGAACAAGCCGCCAGAGGTAGTAGTAGAGGCAGGTACAATTTTAACTTTTAAAAAGCATTTAGATGGTTACATGGGTACGATGGGTATAGAGGGATATGGGCCAAATGCGGGCAATTGGGATTAGTTTTGGGGTTTTAAAACAAAGGGCAGCATGGACAAGTTGGGCCGAAGGGCCTGTTTCCATGCTGTAAACCTCTATGACTCTATGACCCATAGACCCCAAGGTTATCAACCAGCACACTTCCGCTGTGCCACTCTGCTTCCCGCCTATTACTGTTGCGCGGGAGCCAGACAGCCCTGGCTGGAGAATGACACATGACAGCATCCCGAATGTAACAGATGGAGAAAGACACAGAGAAAGGCAGTAAGTGGCTGTCAGGACAAACACGCAATGACAGATAGAAAAGGTGCCGAGCAAACCACCAAGACACTGAGATGGACAAAATGATTATTTATGAAAAGGTGTTCTCTGTTACACAAAGATAGGCCCTGTTTTGAAATGTGTTTCCTGCTGTGTAACTGTGCTCTTTGCTGTGGAACTGTTCTCTCTGTTTTGGAACTGGGATCTGCCGTTGACAGATCTTCACTGTGGTTGTGTCAAGTTCTTTCCTGTTGTGTAAATATGATCCGTCTTGAGCAGGAGTTTTCTCTGTTCTGTAAAGGCGTTTCCTGTTTTGTGAAATGTTCTCTGTTCTGTGAAAATGTTTTCTGTGGGAAACCAATCGACGAGAATTTCAAGGCCGCCGTTACAGAGACTTGCTTTCAATTCCAGGTTTATTTAGACTGAATGGTCTACTCCTGTTTCTGTTTTCTATCCATATTTCTATGTATTAAATCAGTTAATTTAAATTTCATCCGCTGCCGCCGTGATGGGATTTACTCCATGTCCCCAAAGGTTAGCGCGGGCCTCTGGATTAGCAGCCGAGCGACATAACAATTTATCCCTGTAAACAAAAGCAGTTCATTCAGCTTATTACTAAACCTCTTCCTGAGGAGATCAGAATTCCCGCCACAGAATTTCACTAAACCGATTGAAACAAAGCATTTTGTTCCAGTTGAGAACATCAGTAATTTATCCGGATCAAACAGATATTGTGGAATTGTTCGGTGCTAAAATTGTTAACATGAGTTAGAATTTAATTGACAAGATAACAAGGAATCTTTCTGAGAAAGAGTCCTGCAATGTTTGAAGGAAAATGCCGATTTCACGCAACGCAAAAGAACTCTGTTCCCAGGAAGATCACTCACCTGAAGAAGGGGCTTGGAGCTCCGAAAGCTTGTGTGGCTTTTGCTACCAAATAAACCTGTTGGACTTTAACCTGGTGTTGTTAAACTTCTTACCCAGGAAGATCCACCAGATTTCTGAAGAAAGCGACCGCGACAGGACTGGAACCTACAATCTTCTGACATCATCACTAAAAGCACGGATGTGAAATGCCTTATCCATTAAGCCACACGGTCAGCTCAGAGCTTCCCCAGCTGCCATGTGAATAAATACTGTGATACGATTTGTTTCTTTCTATTTTTCGATGATCCACTGATTCCCAGATCCCTGAAAATACAAGGGAAAGAGCCAGCTGCCGGACCTAGTATTTTTCGACGTTGGAAAAGCCTGTTATTCTGTGAGTTGTGAAGATTCATGGAAGATTCATGTGAGGGATGGAGTATTAATGCATGATTTTAAGAGCAGCAAGGCAATGTTGGAGCTGTACAAAACTTTGGTGAGGCCACAGTTGAAGCACTGAGTGCAGTTCTGGTCAAATCACTATAGGAGGGATATGATTGTACTGGAGAGGGTGCAGAGGCCATTCAACAGGATGTTGAGTTGGGTGGAGAATTTGAATTATGAAGGGAGACTTTATAGGCTCGGGTTGTTTTGAAGCGAGGCTAGCCCTAAATATAAAAAATGATAGTAAAAGGTTTTACAAATATATAAAAAGGAATAGAGTGGCAAGAGTGAATGTTGGACCCTTGGAGGACGAGAGGAGGGATTTAATAGTGGGAAATGAGGAAATGGCTGAAACTTTAAATAAGTTTTTTGTGTCGGTCTTCACGGTGGAAGACACAAATAGTTTACCGAATATTAACGATCGAGTGTTGGTAGGAGGAGAGGTACTCAATACAATTAATGTTACCAGAGAGGCAGTGCTGGGTAGACTAACGGGACTGAAGGTGGACAAGTCCCCGGGCCCGGATGGAATGCATCCCAGGGGACTGAAAGAAATGTCAGAGGTAATAGTGGATGCGTTGGTGGTTATTTATCAAAATTCGTTGGATTCTGGGGTAGTGCCGGTTGATTGGAAAACGGCCAATGTTACGCCGCTGTTTAAAAAAGGAAGTAAACAAAAGGCGGGTAACTACAGGCCGGTTAGCTTAACGTCTGTAGTTGGGAAAATGCTGGAATCCATCATTAAAGAAGGAATAGCAGGCCATCTGGATAAGAATGGTTCGATTAAGCAGACACAGCATGGATTCATGAGGGGAAAGTCATGCTTGATGAACTTATTGGATTTTTATGAAGATGTGACTAGTGTGGTTGACGGAGGGGAACCGGTGGATGCGGTGTTTTTGGATTTCCAAAAGGCATGTGATAAGGTGCATCACAAAAGGTTGCTGAAGAAGATTGGGTCACACGGAGCTGGGGGTAGGGTGTTATCGTGGATTGGGGATTGGCTATCCGACAGGAAGCAGAGAGTCGGAATAAATGGGTGCTTTCCTGGTTGGTGGATGGTAACTAGTGGTGGGCCACAGGGATCGGTACTGGGGCCTCAACTATTTACCATTTATATAGACGATCTGGAGGAGGGGACTGAGTGCAGGGTAACAAAGTTTGCAGACGACACAAAGATAAGTGGAAAAGTGAATTGTGTGGAGGGCGTAGAAGGTCTGCAGAGAGATTTGGACAGGCTGAGTGAGTGGGCGAGGATCTGGCAGATGGAGTATAATGTTAACAAATGCGAGGAAGAAATAATGGAAGAAATAATAGCAAATTGGATTATTATCTAAATGGAAAGAAATTACAACATGCTGCTGTGCAGAGGGACCTGGGGGTCCTTGTGCATGAGACGCAAAAACCCAGTCTGCAGGTGCAACAGGTGATCAAGAAGGCAAATGGGATGTTGGCCTATATCGCAAGGGGGATAGAATATAAAAGCAGAGATGTCTTGCTGCATCTGTACAGGGCATTGGTGAGGCCGCAGCTGGAATACTGTGTGCAGCATTGGTCCCCTTATTTGCAGAAGGATATCTTGGCCTTGGAGGGAGTGCAGAGAAGGTTCACCAGGTTGATACCGGAGATGAGAGGTGTTGATTATGAGGAGAGACTGAGCAGATTGGGTTTGTACTCGTTGGAATTTAGAAGGCTGAGGGGGGATCTTATAGAGACCTATAAGATAATGAAGGGGCTGGACAGGGTAGAGATGGAGAGATTCTTTCCACTTAGAAAGGAAGCTAGAACTAGAGGGCACAGCCTCAAAATAAAGGGGGGTCAGTTTAGGACAGAGTTGAGGAGGAACTTCTTCTCTCAGAGGGTGGTGAATCTCTGGAATTCTCTGCCCACTGAAGTGGTGGAGGCCACCTCGTTGAATATGTTTAAGTCACGGATAAATGGATTCCTGATCGGTAAGGGAATTAGGGGTTATGGGGAGCAGGCGGGTAAGTGGAACTGATCCACTTCAGATCAGCCATGATCTTATTGAATGGTGGGGCAGGCTCGAGGGGCCAGATGGCCTACTCCTGCTCCTATTTCTTATGTTCTTATGTTTTTTTAAGAGCAGAGAAGGCTGAGGGGAGATCTGATTGAGGTGTATAAGATTCTGGACAGGGTGGATAGGAAGCTGTTCCTCTTAGTTGCAGGGTTGATACCAAGGGGCAGGAAGTTTAGAGGGGATTTGAGGGAAACATTTTTTTTTCATCCAAAGCATGGTCAGAGTCTGGATTGCAATCCCTGGGAAGGTAGTAGAGTGGAAAAACTCACTGATGCACCATCAACCGAGCAAAGACTAGTTTGGATGGAAGAACAAATAGGCTTTTATTAGCAAAAGACTAGGAGCACACCCATGCCGATGAACTGGTCCAGACTGAGGCAGGGGGGTGGGGAGCAGTCGCCTTTATACCTGGACCCGGGGGGGGGAATGTGTCCAGACATGTCACATATACAGGTAATAAGCTAACAGTGCTTTACCACACTCACTGAGTTTACAAAGCATGTGGATGACTACTCGAAATGTCATAACGTTCAGGACCATGGGCCCAGTGCTGGAGGGTAGGATTGGTGCAGGTTTCATGTAGGATTGTCGGTGCAGATTTGATGAGCTGAGGCGCCTCTTCTGTACTGCATGACTCTCTCGCCATTATCCTCAGACTTGTCTGCTCACTGACATGTGTCACCATCCTCTGCCTACTCCACAATCACATGCAGTCAGTGACCCTCACCAAGTGAAACAACACAAACCCCGTTCAGTGAAGTCTGCAACCAAACAAGATTGTGACGTTGCCCCAATTCTCTTTTCCATTTTCCTCACTGCAATACTGCACCTGTCACCCAGCAACTTACTCTGGAGATTACCAAAGGAAGGACAGGAAATTGTTCAACCTGCACCCTCTTCATTTGAAAGGCAAAATTTCTCTTCAGTCATTGAATTCTAGGCTGCAGGAAAAGCTTGTGTGGGTGTTAACTCAGAAACATAGCCTCAGCTCACTGAGCATTCCTTCTGAGAAGCAGATGAGACTTTAGTTTGCAACATGCAGAAAACTAAAGATCATTTCCACCATTCCTGATTCGGAAACACCCCCAGAAACAGCTCCACAAAGAACTAACTGAAGGGTTACAGATTAATAGGAAAAATCAAACCCCTCCCAGCTTCACACAGAACACTGACCATCGGAACACACAGGTCCTTATCCACATTGTCTGATCATGGAGTTACAGGTATCTCCTCCTGCCTGTCTGCATTCGCTGATGGAACTTTGGTTCAAACAACTGCTGAAATTGCCAGCTCGAGTTTCTCACAGGATTAGAAAGATGGGAATATCGAATGGTGCTGGACTATTCACTCCTCAAGCCTGTTAAACGCTGTGTCCAAACTTCAGCACGGTGGCACAGTGGTTAGCACTGCTGCATTACAGTGCCAAGGATCCGGGTTTAATTCCAACGTCGGGTCACTGTCTGTGTGGAGTTTGCACATTCTCCTCGTGTCTGCGTGGGTTTCCTCCGGGTGCTCCAGTTTCCTCCCACACTCCAAAGATGTGCAGGTTAGGTGCATCGTCCATGCTAAATTGACACTTAATGTCAGGGTGATTAGCAGGGTAAATACGTGGGGTTACAGGGTCAGTGAGGAATCTCACTCTGAACCACTGATGTTCACATAGCCGCTCATTCCATGTGTCCAGTTGAAAAGCTGATTGAAGGAACATGCAGTCTGACCGAGTGCCTGTGATAAACCGTCCCTGTCTGATCTAAAGCTGCAACAGGAGCTGTTCATTACAGCTGTGATAAACGTGTTGGTCTTGACATTCAGTGGTGTAGGTTCACATCATCCTTGTTTCGAGCTGTCTGTCACAGTCTGGAAAGTTGACTGAGCAGCTACCCGCTGATGTACATGTCCAGTTTGCAATCTGCCTGAGCAGTGAGCAGACTGATTCTGGTCAACATCTTGGAAAAATTTGATTTTTTTGACGAATGTTCATTCTAAGAAGGTGATGAGTTTATTTCTGTGAAGTTGATCTGATGGGAAATTGGAGAGTGACTGGAGTCACCTTTACAGAAGGAAGGTCGGGCGACAGATTCACTTCTCTGAGAACATTGACAAACCTGTTCCTGATTTCTTCAAACTTTATCTAACAGAAGATTTGTAGGTATACGAATTGACAACCTTTGAATCTCTCAGCGGACAGTGACTAGAAGTCCACCACGCTATCCGTTACATCACAGAGCCACACCTGTAGTAGTTATTTCCCATCCCATTTCCAATATGGGAATTTCTGACATTGTGGGCAGTGACTACATTTCAAAATATTTTATTATCAGTAAAATGTTTTGGGACGGCCTCTGGTTATGAAAAGAGCTACAGAAATTCCAGTAGAACTCCGAAAGGACACGGACAGGTTGGTGGAATGGGAGGACATGTGGCAGATGAAGAATGAAGTGATTCATTTTGGTGGGAACAACACAGAACAGTGAAGAGGAAGATAGAATTCAAATCGGTTTATGTGAAGAGTTTATACATGCTGCTCAGTATGCCAGGGTGGCTGAGCGGTCTAGGGTGCTGTATTCAGGTTGCAGTCATCTCTGGAGGCATGGGTTCAAATCCCACTCCATGCATTTATGTTTTTCCTTCGCGAGACGCCATCCAAACGCACCGAATCTCTCCCCCGGAAGTACAAGGGCAGCAGATGCAGAGAAACAACGACCACCTGCAAGTTCCACTTCAAGACATGCACCACCCTGACTTGGACATATATCGCCATTTCTGTGGCTGGCTCGCAATCCTGGAACTCCATCCCTAACAGCACTGTGTGTGTACGTACACCACGTGGACTGCAGTGGCTCAAGTATGAGCCGACCATCAAATTCTTGGTTACATTCCAATTTAATTGCCTTTACATTAAACGATTGTATCTTTCAGTCTTTCCACGGTGTTTTATTTACAATGTGTAGAACACGTTGGACATGATGTTGAAGTGTTTCACATCAGTCCATTCATAACAATCCCTGAGCTGATGTGATGGGAATGGAATTTGGTGACAGCAACTCCATTTTCAACACAGGACATCTGGCTGCACAGTCAGAACCTGTGTGAAGACAACCTTTTTCAGATTTTTAATGAGTATTAAAGCCGGTTTGATAAAGTGCTTGCATGATGAGGTGGCTGCAGTAGTTAAAGCTAATCCACTGTGCTCTGCACGTGTGGGTTCAAATCCCATCCTCATTGGTCACACGTTTCCTTATTGAGAGTGAACTGATAATTTATTTTGGAATTCAGGAATGAATATTTGAGTCAGGTTTGAGTGGTCCAGCACTATTCCATATTCTCATATTCCTAACACCAGGAGAAATTCGAGCTGACAATCGATTCAATTCAGGAGACCAGTTTTGGGCAGGAGTTTGGCACCATGAGAACTTGTGGTTTCAGAATCTCCAAAGGAGACGCCAGCTTCATTTGTGGCACTGGTGGCAGATTTTGTCTTTCCAGAATCAGCAGGTCAGCCATGAAACAAAGATGATTTCAAAAAACCAGAAGACTTGGGCTCAGCCCATCGAATCTGCTCCCCCATTCAGTGAGATCATAATTGATCTGATATGATCAAAATATCTGTCGACGTCAGCTTTAAACATAGTTACTGATCCAGCTTCTACAGCTTCCTGCGGTAAAAATTCCACAGGTTCGCTAATGTCTGAGAAAAGAAATTGCTAATTGCCTCATTTTTAAATGGACAGCACTGTGATGTGAGATGATGCCATCTGATCCTCCACTCTTAACATAAGAACATAAGAACTCGGAGCAGGAGTAGGCCATCTGGCCCCTCGAGCCTGCTCCACCATTCAATAAGATCATGGCTGATCTTTTTGTGGACTCAGCTCCACTTACCCGCCTGCTCACCGTAACCCTTAATCCCTTTACTGCTCAAAAAATTATCTATCCTTGCCTTAAAAACATTCAATGAGGTAGCCTCAACTGCTTCACTGGGCAGGGAATTCCACAGATTCACAACCCTTTGTGTGAAGAAGTTCCTCCTCAACTCTGTCCTAAATCTGCTTCACCTAGTTCCAGTTTCTCTTCCACATGGAGAAACAAACTCTTTGCATCTACCCTGTCAAACACCCTGGGAATCCCATATCCTATCCAGTGACCTTCCCTCTCTTGTCCCTTCTACAGCCCTAATACACCAACTGATACAGTCTGCCTCCCCGATATCCTCACTCTGCTGCAATCCACACCATTCTCCCCATCTGCTCCTTGTTTTCCCTTGTATCTGATAACTACTGAACTCAATCCTCCCCTCCTGAAGTCTACAGGCTCTCAAAGTGAAGCTTGGTATCCCTCAGTTCCTAATCTTTGATTTATATTCCATTCTCTGTTCCTTATTCCCTGTCTGTTTACGTTGCACTCGGTGAGTTTTGACCCTTTTGACTTGATTTGATTTATTATTGTCTCATGTATTAAGATACAGTGAAAAGTATTGTTTCTTGCGCACTACATCAACAAAGCATACCATTCATAGAGTACAAAGTAGAGAAGGAAGGAGAGGGTGCACAAAATAATGTTACAGCCATATCTACGGTCTAAAGAAAGATCAACCCAATAAACGGTAGGTCCACTCAAAAGTCCGATGCCAGCAGGGAAGAAGCTGTTCTTGAGCCCAGGGCAGGATCAGCCATGATCTGACTGAATGGCAGAGGCAGGCTTGAAGGAGCAGACGTAGGAAAATTCAGCCCTAATTCCAGAATGTTCCTATGAAGTCAGTGGGTACGTGTAGCCAGACTTTTGTACCTTTTGCTCAATGGAAGAAGTTGGAAGGTAGTATGTCCGGGGCACGTGAAGTCATTGATGATGCTGGTTGTTTTGCTGAGGCTGTAGGAAGTGTAGTTGGAGTCAATGGATGGGAGACTGGTTTACATGATGAACTGGGCAATGCTCACAACCCTTTGTAGTTTCTTTCGGTCTTTGTCAGAGCAGAAACCATAGCAACCTGAGATACATCTGGAAAGGGTGTTTTCCATGGTGCGCAGGGAAAAACTGGTGAGAGTTGTTGCACACATGCCAACTTTCCTTGGCATCCTGAGAAAGTAGAGGCATTGGTGGGTTTTCTTAGCTATAGCATCAGCATGCGGGGGCAGGGCAGGTTGAAGCTCTTGACCATTTCCACTTCATCACCATTGATGTAGACAAGGGCATGTCCTCTACTATGCTTGCTAAAGTGGATGACTACCTCCTTTGTTTTACTATCTATTTCATATATCGGAATTCACTCCGACTACCGTTAACCCATTCACTCTGTGATCATTGACAAATGCTGACCCGTGGTTAAGCAATGCCTGAATTTCAAAATTCTTACCCGTGTTTCCAACTCCATCAATGGCCTCAGCTCTTCCGCCCTGTAATCATTTCCAGCCCAACAACCCACTGAGATATCTGAACTCCTCTAGTTCTGGCCTCCTGCGCATCCCTGATTCGATTCATTCCGTAAGAGTTTTAACAACACCAGGTTAAAGTCCAACAGGTTTATTTGGTAGCAAATACCATAATAAACCTGTTGGACTTTAACCTGGTGTTGTTAAAACTCTGACTGTGTTTACCCCAGTCCAACACCGGCAACTCCACATCATGACTACCATCGATTCATTCCACCAGTGATGGCCGTGCTTTCAGTTCTCTGGGGCTCAGCTCCAGAATTCCTTCTCTGAAGCTCTCTGCCTCGATCTTGCTTTCTTCCCCTTCCATTCCTATCACGTTTCCTCCATTTATTTATTTCTTCCTTTCCTCCGAATTCCACTTCTCTCACGCTCTGACTTCCACCAGTCCTGTTGTCGCTTTAACTGCCATAATTAAATTATGGTTGTACAATAGTATTTCTCATAGCGGTTCCGCTTTAAGGATTGTTTAACCAGCATCCAAGCGTTCTGATTTCCCATTGGTTACAGCTCCGGAGCGAATTGTATGACGCAATGACGCTGGGCTGGGAGTGACGCTGCTGGAGTTGAGCGCCACATTTCGATTGGTCAATGTATTACAGCAGCGCTCTTCGATTGGCTAAGATCGATGTCAATCACAATGTGGGCAGGTGTTGAGCGGGAACGTCGCTCGGCTATTGGTCAGAATTGAAAGCATCATTTTCATTGTTCACTCATTTTCGACAGGCGCTGTTCACTGATTGGATAAAATGGATGTCACTCAATCAGCGCAGAGCGTCCATTGGATGACAGCCAAGTCCCAATTTCCGATTGGTTTTCCCAGCTGCCGGTCACAGGCCGGTGTTTCTGATTGGACAGAGGGCGGGGATTGAGCCAGGGCCCATCAGACACCGCGCGGAGCGGCAGTAAATGTCCCGCCAGTGGCTTCAGTCCCCGGGCCCGGATCCTGAGCCCGCGGCGGGGCTCCGGATGGGGGAAGGGTTTTGGCAGCGGGAATCCCGTCCCGCCCGGCTGTGAATCCGCAGCTCAGGGTTTCCAATGGCAGCTTCCTGTGTAAACATGTCACGCTGCAGTTCCCCGGGCTCAGCAGTGGAGATGCCGGCGTTGGACTGGGGTAAACACAGTAAGTAGTTTAACAACACCAGGTTAAAGTCCAACAGGTTTATTTGGTAGCAAAAGCCACACAAGCTTTCGGAGCTCCAAGCCCCTTAGCACAGCATTCGACCCAGAAATGAGATTCTGACCACGTATCTGTTCCTGCAGCAAGATCACCTGTTTCCAGCTGTGTAACATCACACAGTGTTGATAATACCCTCACCTGAAGAAGGGGCTTGGGGCTCCGAAAGCTTGTGTGGCTTTTGCTACCAAATAAACCTGTTGGACTTTAACCTGGTGTTGTTAAACTTCTTACTGTGTTTACCCCAGGCTCAGCAGTGGCGGCGCTGCAAATCCCCTGAAGTCAGACCAATCAGCACAGAGACTGGGATCTTCCTGTGCTCCATCTGTGGGGCTCAGTGCCACACCAGGTTAGAGCACCTCACTCTGCAAAGGCCAGAGAGAGATACTGGGATCTTCCCGTGCTCTTGTGTTGTAGACAGGGTTTGGTTTATACTGAGTGGGTCTCCCTCATACTTTGGTTCTAAATACAGCCTGCCTCTCTCTCGCAGTCAGTCTGGGTGTTCCTGACTGGGCAGAATGGCCTGATCTCACCACACCCATTGAGATGGAGGAGCTGCCAGCCGAGATGAAGATGATTGAGAACTCCAGCCATCTCTACACTCGTTTACTGAGGCCCAGCCATTCATTCATCATTAGTTTCCCCAGGATGTCAGGTACAATCTTCATCTGCTGTAAACACTGACCTGACAGTGGGAAGGTATTGGAGCATAATGGGGCAGTCAACCATGTCAAAGGTGTGGATAGGTTGAGAAGGATGAGCAGGGATTGTTCAGCTGGGTAAGACTGCACTTCCGATCTTATCTTTCTGGCCATATGCAGAATATCACCTGCAATGGTTTCTCTTCCCACTCCTGTTGCCTCCTGAATCCCCGATCTGTCCTTGTCTCCCTCCTATTTCTCATCTAGACCTTACCCCTCAGTGACATTATCTGAAAACCCAGTGTTAGCTTTCACATGTCTGCTGATAACACCCAGCTCTACTTCACCATCACCTCTCACAACCAATCCCCTGTTACTAAATTATTCGACTGCTTATCTGACCTCCAGTACTGGATAAGCAGAGACTTCCTCCAATTAAATATTTGGAAGACCAAAGTTCCCACCACAAATTCCATTCCCAGTCAATGACTCCATCCCTCTCCCTGGTCACTGCCTGAGGCTGAAACAAACCGACATAAGCTTAGCACAGCATTAGACCCAGAAATGAGATTCTGACCACGTATCTGTTCCTGCACCAAGATCACCTGTTTCCAGCTGTGTAACATCACACATTGTTGATAATACCTGAACTCACCTGTAGCTGAAACCCTCATCCATGCTTTTGTTACCTGTAGGCTTGATGATTCAAACACACTCCTCCTGTCCAGCAGATTTCCTTCCCTGAAGAACATTAGTAAACCACATGGGGTTTTATGATAATTGACAATTCCAGATTTGTCTTGCATTAAAATTTCACCAGTTGGGATTTGAACTCAGGTCCCCAGAGCATTACCCGGGATCTCTAGATTACTTGTCCATGACGCCACTGCTTCCCCTATCAATGTCAGGATTTCAACCCTCACCTTTAGAGGAGACTGCAACCTGAACAAGTGTCTTAGACCACTCGGCCATCCTGACACAAACTATTTATTTAACTCCTCTGCCATTTTCTGGTTCCTCATTATTTCCCAGTCTCATTCTCGAAGGGGCCTATGTTCACTTTGACCTCTCTCTTCCTTTTTATATATTTAAAGAAGCTCTTCCTTTTCTCTTTTTATATTACTTGCTAGTTTACACTTGTAGTCCATCTCCTTCCTCATTTTTTTTTGTCACCTCTTGTTGGTTTTTAAACTTCCCCAGTGCTCTGTCCGACCATTTAAAAAATGGCATTGTCTGATTTTTTTAGTTGAATAGAATCTTTAACTTCCTTAGTTAACCATCGTTGATTTATTCCCTTCCGAGTATCCTGGTTGAGGTCTTTGTTGTCAGTTACAACTTATTTTCATAAATGTATGGCATTGCTGATTGATCAATTGGAGTTGTACCGAGCGTTAGTTAGGCTGCAGTTGGAATACTGTCTGCAGTTTTGGTCACCTCACTATAGGAAGAATGCAATAGCACTAGAGGAGATACCGAGGAGGTTCACCAGGATATTGCCTGGGATGTAGAATTTTAGCTACAAGGAGCAACTAGATTGGCTTAGATTGTTTTCTCGAGAACAGAGAAGGCTGAGAGGGGACGTGATTGAGGTGTATAAGATTATGCGGGGTATGGACAGGATGAGTAGGGAGCAGCTGTTCCCTTGGTTGAAGGGTCAGTCACGAGTGAACATAGTTTTTGGGTAAGGGGCAGGAGATTCAGAGGGGATTTGAGAAAAAACCTTTTCACACAGAGTGGTGGGAATCATGAATGCACTTCCTGGGAAAGGAGTGGAGGTTGGAAACCTTACAACATTAAAAAAAACATTTAGATGAGCACTTGAAATATCATAACATTCAAGAATGCCCAGCTGCGGCCGAACCAATGCTCTGTACAACACCATGAATGATCAGCAATGCCATACGTTTATGAAAATAATTTGAAACTCACAACAAAGAAATCCACCAGTGAGGAACAAGGATACTCGGTGAGGAATAAATCAGCCATGGTTAACCAAGGAAGTGAAAGATTTCACTGTTCAGAGCCCGAAACACAAATTCCAGGTGTAAGGTTGGTTTTTTATATTTTTTTGAAACTTATTTTGTTTATAAAGCCGTCTGCCATATTGGCCGGATGAAGTGTTCATAAAACAAACATCTCTGTTCAGACAACAAACATCTCTGTTCATACAACAAACATCTCTGTTCATAAAACAAACATCTCTGTTCATAAAACAAACATCTCTGTTCATACAACAAACATCTCTGTTCATAAAACAAACATCTCTGTTCATACAACAAACATCTCTGTTCATACAACAAACATCTCTGTTCATAAAACAAACATCTCTGTTCAGACAACAAACATCTCTGTTCAGACAACAAACATCTCTGTTCATAAAACAAACATCTCTGTTCATACAACAAACATCTCTGTTCATACAACAAACATCTCTGTTCAGACAACAAACATCTCTGTTCATACAACAAACATCTCTGTTCATACAACAAACATCTCTGTTCATACAACAAACATCTCTGTTCATAAAACAAACATCTCTGTTCATAAAACAAACATCTCTGTTCATACAACAAACATCTCTGTTCATACAACAAACATCTCTGTTCATAAAACAAACATCTCTGTTCATACAACAAACATCTCTGTTCATACAACAAACATCTCTGTTCATAAAACAAACATCTCTGTTCATACAACAAACATCTCTGTTCATACAACAAACATCTCTGTTCAGACAACAAACATCTCTGTTCATAAAACAAACATCTCTGTTCATACAACAAACATCTCTGTTCATAAAACAAACATCTCTGTTCATACAACAAACATCTCTGTTCATAAAACAAACATCTCTGTTCATAAAACAAACATCTCTGTTCATAAAACAAACATCTCTGTTCATACAACAAACATCTCTGTTCATAAAACAAACATCTCTGTTCATAAAACAAACATCTCTGTTCATACAACAAACATCTCTGTTCATAAAACAAACATCTCTGTTCATAAAACAAACATCTCTGTTCATACAACAAACATCTCTGTTCATACAACAAACATCTCTGTTCATAAAACAAACATCTCTGTTCATACAACAAACATCTCTGTTCATAAAACAAACATCTCTGTTCATAAAACAAACATCTCTGTTCATAAAACAAACATCTCTGTTCAGACAACAAACATCTCTGTTCATAAAACAAACATCTCTGTTCATAAAACAAACATCTCTGTTCATACAACAAACATCTCTGTTCATAAAACAAACATCTCTGTTCATAAAACAAACATCTCTGTTCATACAACAAACATCTCTGTTCATACAACAAACATCTCTGTTCATAAAACAAACATCTCTGTTCATACAACAAACATCTCTGTTCATAAAACAAACATCTCTGTTCATAAAACAAACATCTCTGTTCATAAAACAAACATCTCTGTTCAGACAACAAACATCTCTGTTCATAAAACAAACATCTCTGTTCAGACAACAAACATCTCTGTTCATAAAACAAACATCTCTGTTCATACAACAAACATCTCTGTTCATACAACAAACATCTCTGTTCATACAACAAACATCTCTGTTCATAAAACAAACATCTCTGTACAGACAACAAACATCTCTGTTCATACAACAAACATCTCTGTTCAGACAACAAACATCTCTGTTCATAAAACAAACATCTCTGTTCATACAACAAACATCTCTGTTCATAAAACAAACATCTCTGTTCAGACAACAACCATCTCTGTTCAGACAACAAACATCTCTGTTCAGACAACAAACATCTCTGTTCATACAACAAACATCTCTGTTCAGACAACAAACATCTCTGTTCATACAACAAACATCTCTGTTCAGACAACAAACATCTCTGTTCATGAAACAAACATCTCTGTTCATAAAACAAACATCTCTGTTCATGAAACAAACATCTCTGTTCATACAACAAACATCTCTGTTCAGACAACAAACATCTCTGTTCATACAACAAACATCTCTGTTCATACAACAAACATCTCTGTTCATACAACAAACATCTCTGTTCATAAAACAAACATCTCTGTTCATAAAACAAACATCTCTGTTCAGACAACAAACATCTCTGTTCAGACAACAAACATCTCTGTTCATACAACAAACATCTCTGTTCATACAACAAACATCACTGTTCAGACAACAAACATCTCTGTTCATACAACAAACATCTCTGTTCATACAACAAACATCTCTGTTCATACAACAAACATCTCTGTTCATACAACAAACATCTCTGTTCAGACAACAAACATCTCTGTTCATAAAACAAACACCTCTGTTCAGACAACAAACATCTCTGTTCATAAAACAAACATCTCTGTTCATAAAACAAACATCTCTGTTCATAAAACAAACATCTCTGTTCATACAACAAACATCTCTGTTCATAAAACAAACATCTCTGTTCATAAAACAAACATCTCTGTTCATAAAACAAACATCTCTGTTCATAAAACAAACATCTCTGTTCATACAACAAACATCTCTGTTCATAAAACAAACATCTCTGTTCATAAAACAAACATCTCTGTTCATAAAACAAACATCTCTGTTCATACAACAAACATCTCTGTTCATACAACAAACATCTCTGTTCAGACAACAAACATCTCTGTTCATACAACAAACATCTCTGTTCATAAAACAAACACCTATGTTCAGACAACAAACATCTCTGTTCATAAAACAAACATCTCTGTTCATACAACAAACATCTCTGTTCATAAAACAAACATCTCTGTTCATACAACAAACATCTCTGTTCATAAAACAAACATCTCTGTTCAGACAACAAACATCTCTGTTCATACAACAAACATCTCTGTTCATACAACAAACATCTCTGTTCATACAATAAACATCTCTGTTCATACAACAAACATCTCTGTTCATAAAACAAACAACTCTGTTCATACAACAAACATCTCTGTTCATACAACAAACATCTCTGTTCATACAACAAACATCTCTGTTCATACAACAAACATCTCTGTTCATACAACAAACATCTCTGTTCATAAAACAAACATCTCTGTTCATACAACAAACATCTCTGTTCAGACAACAAACATCTCTGTTCATACAACAAACACCTCTGTTCAGACAACAAACATCTCTGTTCATAAAACAAACATCTCTGTTCATACAACAAACATCTCTGTTCATAAAACAAACATCTCTGTTCATACAACAAACATCGCTGTTCATAAAACAAACACCTCTGTTCAGACAACAAACATCTCTGTTCATAAAACAAACATCTCTGTTCATAAAACAAACATCTCTGTTCATACAACAAACATCTCTGTTCATACAACAAACATCTCTGTTCATACAACAAACATCTCTGTTCATAAAACAAACACCTCTGTTCAGACAACAAACATCTCTGTTCATACAACAAACATCTCTGTTCATACAACAAACATCTCTTCATAAAACAAACACCTCTGTTCAGACAACAAACATCTCTGTTCATAAAACAAACATCTCTGTTCATAAAACAAACATCTCTGTTCATACAACAAACATCTCTGTTCATACAACAAACATCTCTGTTCAGACAACAAAAATCTCTGTTCATACAACAAACATCTCTGTTCAGACAACAAACATCTCTGTTCATACAACAAACATCTCTGTTCATAAAACAAACATCTCTGTTCATAAAACAAACATCTCTGTTCATAAAACAAACATCTCTGTTCATACAACAAACATCTCTGTTCATAAAACAAACACCTCTGTTCAGACAACAAACATCTCTGTTCATAAAACAAACATCTCTGTTCATAAAACAATCATCTCTGTTCATACAACAAACATCTCTGTTCATACAACAAACATCTCTGTTCAGACAACAAACATCTCTGTTCATACAACAAACATCTCTGTTCAGACAACAAACATCTCTGTTCAGACAACAAACATCTCTGTTCAGACAACAAACATCTCTGTTCATAAAACAAACATCTCTGTTCATACAACAAACATCTCTGTTCATAAAACAAACATCTCTGTTCATACAACAAACATCTCTGTTCATAAAACAAACATCTCTGTTCATACAACAAACATCTCTGTTCATACAACAAACATCTCTGTTCATAAAACAAACATCTCTGTTCATACAACAAACATCTCTGTTCATAAAACAAACACCTCTGTTCAGACAACAAACATCTCTGTTCAGACAACAAACATCTCTGTTCAGACAACAAACACCTCTGTTCATACAACAAACATCTCTGTTCATAAAACAAACATCTCTGTTCAGACAACAAACATCTCTGTTCATAAAACAAACATCTCTGTTCAGACAACAAACATCTCTGTTCATAAAACAAACATCTCTGTTCAGACAACAAACATCTCTGTTCATAAAACAAACATCTCTGTTCATACAACAAACATCTCTGTTCATAAAACAAACATCTCTGTTCAGACAACAAACATCTCTGTTCATAAAACAAACATCTCTGTTCAGACAACAAACATCTCTGTTCAGACAACAAACATCTCTGTTCATAAAACAAACATCTCTGTTCAGACAACAAACATCTCTGTTCATAAAACAAACATCTCTGTTCATACAACAAACATCTCTGTTCATAAAACAAACATCTCTGTTCAGACAACAAACATCTCTGTTCAGACAACAAACATCTCTGTTCATAAAACAAACATCTCTGTTCATAAAACAAACATCTCTGTTCATAAAACAAACATCTCTGTTCATACAACAAACATCTCTGTTCATACAACAAACATCTCTGTTCATACAACAAACATCTCTGTTCATACAACAAACACCTCTGTTCAGACAACAAACATCTCTGTTCATACAACAAACATCTCTGTTCATACAACAAACATCTCTGTTCAGACAACAAACATCTCTGTTCATAAAACAAACATCTCTGTTCAGACAACAAACATCTCTGTTCAGACAACAAACATCTCTGTTCATAAAACAAACATCTCTGTTCATACAACAAACATCTCTGTTCATAAAACAAACATCTCTGTTCATACAACAAACATCTCTGTTCATACAACAAACATCTCTGTTCATACAACAAACATCTCTGTTCAGACAACAAACATCTCTGTTCAGACAACAAACATCTCTGTTCATAAAACAAACACCTCTGTTCAGACAACAAACATCTCTGTTCATAAAACAAACATCTCTGTTCATACAACAAACATCTCTGTTCATAAAACAAACATCTCTGTTCAGACAACAAACATCTCTGTTCATACAACAAACATCTCTGTTCATACAACAAACATCTCTGTTCATAAAACAAACATCTCTGTTCATAAAACAAACATCTCTGTTCATAAAACAAACATCTCTGTTCATACAACAAACATCTCTGTTCATAAAACAACATCTCTGTCACAATCTCTGTTCGGACAACAAACATCTCTGTTCAGACAACAAACATCTCTGTTCATAAAACAAACATCTCTGTTCAGACAACAAACATCTCTGTTCATACAACAAACATCTCTGTTCATACAACAAACATCTCTGTTCATAAAACAAACATCTCTGTTCATAAAACAAACATCTCTGTTCATAAAACAAACATCTCTGTTCATAAAACAAACATCTCTGTTCATACAACAAACATCTCTGTTCATAAAACAAACATCTCTGTTCATACAACAAACATCTCTGTTCATACAACAAACATCTCTGTTCATAAAACAAACATCTCTGTTCATACAACAAACATCTCTGTTCATAAAACAAACATCTCTGTTCAGACAACAAACATCTCTGTTCATAAAACAAACATCTCTGTTCATACAACAAACATCTCTGTTCATAAAACAAACATCTCTGTTCATACAACAAACATCTCTGTTCATAAAACAAACATCTCTGTTCAGACAACAAACATCTCTGTTCATACAACAAACATCTCTGTTCATAAAACAAACATCTCTGTTCAGACAACAAACATCTCTGTTCATAAAACAAACATCTCTGTTCCAAGACAAAAAAACAAAAAACATCTCTGTTCATAAAACAAACATCTCTGTTCATACAACAAACATCTCTGTTCATACAACAAACATCTCTGTTCATAAAACAAACATCTCTGTTCATAAAACAAACATCTCTGTTCAGACAACAAACATCTCTGTTCAGACAACAAACATCTCTGTTCATAAAACAAACATCTCTGTTCATAAAACAAACATCTCTGTTCATACAACAAACATCTCTGTTCATACAACAAACATCTCTGTTCATAAAACAAACATCTCTGTTCAGACAACAAACATCTCTGTTCATAAAACAAACATCTCTGTTCAGACAACAAACATCTCTGTTCATAAAACAAACATCTCTGTTCATACAACAAACATCTCTGTTCATAAAACAAACATCTCTGTTCATACAACAAACATCTCTGTTCATAAAACAAACATCTCTGTTCATACAACAAACATCTCTGTTCATAAAACAAACATCTCTGTTCATAAAACAAACATCTCTGTTCATACAACAAACATCTCTGTTCATAAAACAAACATCTCTGTTCATACAACAAACATCTCTGTTCATACAACAAACATCTCTGTTCATAAAACAAACATCTCTGTTCATAAAACAAACATCTCTGTTCATAAAACAAACATCTCTGTTCATACAACAAACATCTCTGTTCATAAAACAAACATCTCTGTTCATACAACAAACATCTCTGTTCATAAAACAAACATCTCTGTTCATAAAACAAACATCTCTGTTCATACAACAAACATCTCTGTTCATAAAACAAACATCTCTGTTCATACAACAAACATCTCTGTTCATAAAACAAACATCTCTGTTCATACAACAAACATCTCTGTTCATAAAACAAACATCTCTGTTCATACAACAAACATCTCTGTTCATAAAACAAACATCTCTGTTCATACAACAAACATCTCTGTTCATACAAACATCTCTAAATCTCTGTTCATACAACAAACATCTCTGTTCATACAACAAACATCTCTGTTCATACAACAAACATCTCTG